>NW_012121932.1:3587247-3619614 GCF_000951035.1 Colobus angolensis palliatus | reverse complement strand
CTGAAACTGGATCCTTTCCTTACTCCTTATACGAAGATTAATTCAAGATGGATTAGAGACTTAAATGTTAGACATAATACCATAAAAACCCTAGAAGAAAACCTAGGTAGTACCATTCAGGACATATTATGGGTATTTTCAAATCCCTATTTAATGATTCCAAAATCTGGGCCATGTCTGTATCTCCTTCTATTGACTCTTTCTTCTCTTTACAAAGGGCCACATTGTATTCATTTCTGATATGTCTTAAATGTTTTTATTGTATGATAAACACTTTGCATAAAAGAATGAAAGAGGTGGCAGTAAATTATATTTTTGTGTTTTTCCCTTTACAAAGAAGAGCACTGCTGGTTCTATGAGACCTCTTGAATGGGGTGGGCAGTAGGAAAGAAAAAAATATCAAACTGATTTGAAGTTGATCTGTATGTGGGCTTTACTACAGTTTTAATATTATTTAGCTCACTACTGGTTTCAGGTATCTGTGGATAGAATTGAAAATAGTTAGACACATGTGTGGTGGGGCCTCCTTAGAATGCTAGTCTGTCATTCTGGCCTCTATATGGCTGCTTCCTTCTTACTCCTTCTATGCCTGAATCCTCTATATCTCACCTCTCAGCTAAGTATGGGAGCAATCCTGGGTCTTATCCAATGAATTATATATCCAATAAATGCTTGTGTTTCCTGTGAAAGGCTTATTACTTTCTAGAATTTAATTCATTTAGATTTTTGTGTGCACTCTACATTTTGATGGGTTAAAAAATGATGACTTTAGGGCTTATCTGGCTTGTTTTGGTTGTTAGATTGACAGCAAAGTGATGGTCCCTTGCAACTTTTTACATTTAAAGTAGATGTTGAACTATTATAACAACATCTAATTTACACACCTTTTTTTCTTTGGCACAACTCTGTCTGTACTTAACTCTCCAGCCCTCTAGATTGTTTCAGCTATGGCTGGTCACTGACTCTGAACAAAAAAGGTGCATATTACTTGGCCCCAAAGATTATTTTGGTAGAATTCAGGCACTGATGTTTTTATTACCTCCCCTAATTTTTCATGGGGATTGTCAGCTTTTGTGGGCCCTAATTTTATCTCTGACTTTTAACTTTTATATCTTTTAATTTGACTTGCCTGAAATCTCTTTACTGCTAATATTTAAAACTGAATTTTTTAAAATAAATCTAGCAATTGGATCTTGTTTCACTAATGATCATGTGGTATCATTGAATCTCAGTGCCCCCAGCAGCTCTGTTTGTTCAGTTTGTATAGCACATGCATTTCTTGTGTTTCTTTTTCTGTCAGATATATAATCATGTTGATCAGTGTATACCCCTTATACCCTGAGTCCAAAAATTCCTCAACCCTCCTGGGATCTTCAAATGATTTAACAACTTTCCACTATCTCTCACTTTTTGATGTGGTCTCTTCCCTCCTTACTTAGCTTAAGTTTCATGGTGGGTTATTATAACCACTTCTTTTCATGGAACTGGACTTCCCTGCCGTTTTTTCTTCACTTCTCCTATGATCTTGGCACTACTACAGCACAGGTTAAACAAACACAAACAGGATGACTCTTCCCACCTTAAACTCATGACCATGAGCTTCCTATGTTTCCTGAGGCTGCCCTGTAATCATTCCACATTTCCCTCATTCATTCACTTTCCTGTCTTATGCCAGCTATTTATACATTTTCCTTTCTCCTTATCCTGATCATCAGTGACTATATGACCTCCAACTTCACTACAAAAATTAACAAAAAGAATAAAAGAGCTTCTATAGATTTCCACTTCTATATTTATCCACCACTGGCAAACAATCTATTAATAGATCTGACCAAGAATATTCTTGCCTCATTTTCTCCAATTTACTCCTGTGTTGTAAAATTTTCTTGTATTAATGGAACATTTTCAAGGGAATAAAGGCACATTGTTATTTTTCCATTAAAAATTATTATTGACCCTCCCCCATTTCTTCCACTAGCCATTTTTTATT
The DNA here is from genome assembly GCF_000951035.1 of Colobus angolensis palliatus. Classification (NCBI taxonomy): domain Eukaryota; kingdom Metazoa; phylum Chordata; class Mammalia; order Primates; family Cercopithecidae; genus Colobus; species Colobus angolensis. The sequence continues at coordinate 3,617,624 of NW_012121932.1, read as the reverse complement.
TATTTGCTCCCCTTTTAGCAAAAATTCACCAAAGTATATTCAACCATAGGAGCCTTTAATTCCTATTTTCAAATTCCAACGTCTATAGTCAGACTTTAGTTCACCACTGCACTTAAGCTACACTTGTCAAATCTCTACTCACCTTCACATTATAAATCTAATAGTTAATTTCAAACTTTTATCTTTTTGACCTATTAACATCATTTAATGGAGTTGATCACTCCTTCCTCCTTGGTGTACGTTCTTCACTTGGCATCTAACACTCCATCATCTCTCTGAGTTTCTAGTTGCTGTGTTTCAGTTTGATTTACTGGTTCCTCTTCATCTGCTTGACATCTTAAGGTACCCCAGGCCTTAAGACTTAGCTCTGCTCCCATGTCTACAGACACTCACTCCCTTAAAGATCACCTCCAGTCTGATAGCTTTATATGTCATCTAAGTGACTTGACCTCCAAATATAAATCTCCCCACCCAGGCCTCTTTCCTCAACTCGAGACTACTCTGTTACATGTATCAAACTACCCAAAGTCTTATTTGAATGTTTAAATTACATTTCAAAATTAAATTTACTTTTTTCAAAATAGAACTGGTTTTCTTAAGATCTCCCACTTTGATCCATACACTACTTCTTCCATGGTCTTCCTCATCTCAAGTGAAGACAATTTCATTTTTCCACTAAGACAGAGAAAAAGATGTGGATTCAACCTTGTTAATTCTCTTTATCTCATATTCAACACTTTTTTGTTTTGCAAAATCTTGTTGGTGTTATCATCAGAATATATCCAGATTTTGAATCCTCCTTAGTACTTCCACTAGAATCATCCCTGTCCAAGTCATGGTTGCTGCTTTGCCTGGATTACTGCATTGTCTTTTAACTACTTCCACCCTGGCACTCCACTTTATTCTCAACACAGCAGCCATAATTGTTCTGTTAAATATCAGTCATGCATATTACTTCTCTGTTCAAAATGCTCTATTGTTTCTCCATTTTACCGGAGTAAAAACCACCATTCTTACTATGACCTACAAGACCTAATTGAGCTGACTGCAGTTACTTCTCTGGCTTTATTTCTTATATCTGTTTATTTTGTTCTCCTTGTTTTACACACATTGGCCTTCTTGCTGATTTTTGACTATGTGAGGTGCACTTCTGCCTTGATACCATTAGCTGTTCTTTCAACCTGAAACTTTTCACCTCCTGATATTCATCAGGCTGACTCCCTTACCTGATTAGGTCTGCTCAATACCAGTTTCTTAAATATACCTTCCTTATCACCCTATTTACATCTGCAAACACCAACTACCCACTTTGGGTCTCATTATGTTGCTCTATTCTTTTCCATATCACTTAGCATCTTTAATGTATTATATGGTTGACTTATTTTGTTGAATGTATCTATTTTTCCCTCTATAATATAAAAGAGAAAGCAAGATTTTTAAAATTTGCATTACTCACTGATATATCCCAGGAGCCATAAGATTGCCTATCACATGGTAGCTACTCAATACACATTTTCTAAGTAAATGAATGGATGGGCAGCTTCCATGCAGCATTAAGCCTGTGGGTGTGCAGAATGCAAGAGTTGAGGCTTGGGAGCCTCTGCCTAGATTTCAAAGGATGTACAGAAAAGCCTGGGTGTCCAGGAAGTGGCCTGCTGCAGGGGCGTAGCCCTCATGGCCCTAGAACCTCTATTAGGGCAGTGAAAAGGGGAAATGTGGTGTTGGAGTCCCTACAGAGTCCCCTCTAGGGCATTGCCTTGTGGAACTGTGAGAAGAGGGCCACCATATTCTAGAACCCAGAATGGTAGCCACTGGCGGCTTTCACCCTTAGCAAGGAAAAACTGCAGGCACTCAGTGCCAGCCTATGGGAGCAGCCACTGGAGCTGAGCCCTGCAAAGCCATAAGGTAGAGCTTCCCAAGGCCTTGGGAGTCCACTCCTCCCACCAATGTGCCCTGGATATGAGACGTGGAGTAAAAGGAGATTATTTTGGAGTCATTAAAATTTGATGACTGCCCTTTTGGGCTTCAGACTTGCACAGGTGCTGTAGCCTCTTTTGCTTGGCTGATTTATCCCATTTGGAATGGAAATATTTATCCAATGCTTGTACCTGATTTATACTTTGGAGGTAAATAACTGGGTTTTTATTTTACAGGCTCATAGGTAGAAGGGAATTGCCTTGTATCAGAAGAGACTTTGGACTATGAAGTTAATGCTGGAGTGACTTAAGACTTTGGGAGACTGTTGGGAAGGGATAATTGTATTTTGCAACATGAAAAGGACATGAAATTTTGGAGAGGCCAGAGGCAGAATGACGTGGTTTGGATCTGTGTCCCCATGCATGTTCAGTTGTAATCCCCAGGGTGGAGGTGGTGCCTGGTGGGAGATGATTGGATTCTGGAGGTGGATTTTTCATGAATGATTTAGTACCATCTCCTTGGTGCTGTCCTCATGATAGTAAATGAGTTCTCACGAGATCTGGTTATTTAAAGGTGTGTGGCACCTCCTCCCACTTTGCTCCTGCTTTCCACATGTGACGTACCTGCTTCGCCTTCACCTTCTGCCATGATTGTGAGCTTCCTGTGGCCTCTCCAGAAGCCAAGCAGATATTAGCACCATCCTTCCTGTAAAGCCTGCAGAACCACGAGTCAACTAAAACTCTTTTCTTTATAAATTACTCAGTCTCAGGTATTTCTTTATAGCAATACAAGAACAGATTAATACATTATACTTTGTTACTGATGTCTAAAAATTTTTTTTAAAAAAATTAAAAGCAAGTTTATTAAGACAGTAAAGGAATAAAGAATGGCTATTCCACAGGCAGAGCAGCTCCAAGGACTGCTAGTTGCCCCCTTTTTTTTTATGGTTGTTTCTTGATTATATGCTGAACAAGGGGTGGATTATTTATGAGTTTTCCCTGAAAGGGGTGATCAATTCCCAGAATTGAGGATTCCTCCCCGTTTTAGACCATACAGGGTAACTTCCTGATGTTGACATGGCATTTGTAAACTGTCATGATACTGATGGGAGGGTAGCAGTGAGGATAACCAGAGGTCACTCATATTGTCTTCTTGGTTTTCATGGGTTTTAGCTGACTTCTTTACTGCAATTTGTTTTATCAGCAAGATCTTTATGACCTGTGTCTTGTGTCAACCTCCTATCTCATCCTGTGACTTAGGATGCCTTACCCTCTTGAGAATGCAGCGCAGTAGGCCTCAGCTTTATTTTATGGAGCCCCTGTTCAAGACGGAGTTGCCCTGTTCAAAAGCCTCCAACAATTCCCCCCTCCTTTTTACAAGAAAGCTCTTAACCTTAAGGGTTGTAGAGGGATGAAGATCCATCTTCTCTAACTTCTTCAACCTGAATGGGGTGATGATATTCCTGCCTAACAATTAGGGTCTTTTGTCTTTGGGGTAGAGAGGAACTCAATCTGAAGGCCTCAGTATGTCAAAGTCCATTCAGAATGCTTGAATTCTGACAAAAGATGATATCTGGAAGATTAATTTAATTTAATTTAATTAATTAAATTTAAGAAAACATTCAGTAAGCTTATCCTACACAAAGAGTATAACAGCAATATATTCCACAACAGTAAAGCAAAATAAATAAAATTATCACAACTAAACTAAATTAGAAGACTTTCCATGAACTGGGCAACTGTTGGAACCAAGCTGATAGGGGATTGCTAGACAATCCCAGTATGTGCTCAGAATTAGAATATTGATCCAGATTTTTACATTACCCATTCATTTTGTTTCTTTTGAATAAGCAGAGTCTGTCTAAACTGCAGAAAAAACCTTAAACACAACTAATGAGACTAGAATCTAATAACAGATATACCATAGTTTTTGAAGCAATTCTTTTTTCTTTCCAGTCTCTCATTTTTACTAAAGACAAATTATAATGGAATCGATTTGTGTGCAAAAATGAGCTTTAGTCTTATACTTGGCCTGATTACTTGTATAAAATGCACAAAAATAATTGTTTTTCACATAGGATGTTTAAATTGGCTTTGATGGAACTTTGCTCCATAAAAAGGAATATCAGATAAGACCTTTTTAAAACTGAGCCCAGCCATGGGTTTGTACAATGAAATACCTATTGAGTTGGGTAAATTCCTTTACTCTTGAGGTCCCACGATATCCTGGGGCTCCTGAGTCTGTCAGAAAGTGACATTCTTTCCTTATTGGAAAGAATGTGCAGGGAATGTGTAGACAAAGAATGGGACCAGTTTTCCCAACGGGTTTTTATTGGCTTTAGAAGTCAAGATTGATTCCTTAAAGAAAAGCACACCATTCCAGTCAAAGTCTTGGTAGAATAATGAATTTTTCCAATTGTGTCCTGTTACAAAACAAAACAGATTTTTATTGCACTTATGCAAATATCTATTGTCATAAGTTAAGAATACTCACAAATAGTTTCCAAATTCTGAAGAAGTTATGTAGAGAGAAACAAATATGCTCCAAACTTTGTTCACAGGATTATAATTTACTCAATTGTTAAAAGCTGTAAATAGCTTAAAAGAAAAATTGCCTTGGCTCTGATAGCAAAACAAAGGATCAGCAACATTTTAAGCAAAAAGTTAAAAAAGATGACTTCAGCTATCTATTATTCAACCCATGCAATTAACTTCTGTTCTACTTGATATTCATGAACATTTCAGCTCTCCATCAGTACTGAAAGTTTTATTCTCTCTTCTAATGTCACAATCTCCAAAGTTATTAGAAACCTGCATTCAAGAGCACCTGTCAAAATCCTATAGCTGACTATAAACTTATTTTTTAAAGAGGACTAAAACAGGACAATTTGCTATGGATAAAAAAAAAGTTTTAGAACAGCAATTTTTAAAGGCACAATTGATAAAGAAATTTTGGTTAGTTCTGTGGCATACAATGATTTTACTGACAATTGTAACTATTACTGATAATGTACACTAAGTCATATCAGAATTATAGGACTTTCTCATAATTTTTGAACACAAACCAAGAACATATTTAGACAAATACAGTCCAAAGAAAGCAAAGACCATTTCATATTTGACCATGCTTCTTGTATTGTATTTATACCAAATAACCTGAATATGCCATTTTGGACTTTAGGCAACCTACTATCTAAGGGGTTAATTAGGTCAGAAGAAGACACGGTTTATGATTTTATTTTGGAAAGCTTGTCAAATATTAAAGGTTTAAAATACTGGACATCATAAAATATGATTCCAGAGCATCATAAGTCATTCACTCAGCCAAAATAATAACTCAAAAAATTTTAAAAGGAAAAACCTTTACTCATTAATAGAGGGAAGACTTACCTCTCCAAACCATCTGTCTCTTTTCTTTCCTTTCTTATATAAAATTTCTTTTTTAAAAACAACGTCTTTGCATAGTTGGGGATATGGCTAATTCCACATGTCTCCAGGCCTTATCTAGAATCTAATGTCTCCAAAGTAGGTAAATTGAACAATTTTCAAAAGTCAAAAAAGCAGCTTATGACCTTAAAGCATTTAGTAAACTTAATGTGACCTGCCTAATTTAGACCAAATGTCTTTATTTTATCAATAATTTTTAAAGCTGTTTTTATTTCCCAAATATTACTAAAGTCACATGAACCAAAAAGGATTACATTTTTTACTCTTCTGGCAAAATATTTCATTTAGACACATTATTTTTAAACCAATTAATCAAAGCTTTTTTATATCACATACAAAACATATATAAATACACAGACAGAAAAAGATCCAGTAAGATTTTTCATTTTCCAGTTTCTTAACCTGATTACTGGCTTCATGGTGGAGCCCTTAGAGGAAGAGAGCCAGGAATATATGCAGTTTCTACAGCCTATTAAGCAGGCACAGCTGGAAGACACACTAGATCTCCAGAAATTAAGGGTTCCATTTTAATACTAGATTCTGGGTCCCCAAAAGAAGGAATTAGCCCATCTGCCACGGGAGTCTTACCTCTCAGTGGGGAGTGGGGACATTTCCATAACTTCTAAGTGACCAAGAGCATGCTTCTCTGGTCCAAATGTGCACAGAGCCAAGTATTCCATAACTGTCATTAGCCATTGTCAAACGTTTATTTCCTACATAGTTATTGCACACCAAAGCTCTTTCATAATGTGAAGTGATTTCTGATACCCCAAAAAGTGAAAAACATCAGATAATGCAATGCAAAACACAACACAGCCTTAGATTTTGAGAGGGATCTATCCATTTCCAGTTCCTGGGATTTCATGAGGAAAACAGATATATTTTCTCAAAATGGGGTCTGTGGCACTCCTGTTTTTCCCAGGCTGTTAGAACTTAAATATCTGCTTTTAATTAAGCTGACTTTTAATGTACTACTCTTTTTAAAAAGTCCTTTTAAATGTCTTATTACCTGACTTTAGCCAGGCCAAACTCTCAATATTTCTGGCTTTTGAACTTTACCAAAGGTAACCTCCCAGGTGTTCAGAGAAAGGAAAATTCAAGACAGACCATGGAGGGGAATAGAATCAACAAATGTTCAGGCAGGTATCAAACCAGAAAGGACTCATTCTCTAAGCTGGGAATTGAACCCTGAACCTGGGTCACCATTGTGAAAAGAAAGCCTTAGCTACTGAGCTACATGCTGGGCAGTTTCCATTGCTCTTCCCAGGAGTCTAGAGCAACAAATTTTGAGCTTGCAAAGGTTTTAAATTCTCAAGATAATTTTGTAAAGCGAACTATGACACGAACCCCCAAATTCCTATTTTCTGGATGGTAGAGACCTAGAGAAAGTACTGCTGTGTGGTCACAAGGTCAAGCTCCCAAAGACATAACTGGCCAGTTTGCTGGGCTGTCTTGAACAATAGGCTTATGGGGTCCTAAGCTTGTGTTCTATCCTAAAGTATCCCTCTTTCTAAAGAAAGATACAGAAAGACAAATTCATAGTGCAAAGTACAACAGATTCACTACAGCTTAAGACTAGCCTCACAAATCCTTTTTCACATTAATCAGAATTTTACAGAGGAGATAAACAGTGATTTTTACCATTCTTTCAACTAGCTTGCAGAGAGAGAGAGGACAGAAGTTTCACTGGTAAGCAATTCTTACCCCTTTGCTGGCATGCCAGGCTTCTGGGTCCCATTTCCCTGAGCAGCCTTAGTGACCCAGCTTGCCACACCATAGCCCTGGGGGCCAAGCTGCAACGCAAAGGAAAATTGTCTTTTTTTCTGTCCTGGTCAGAGCAAAATATGTGTGACACAGACATGAGCCACTCTGCTTAGCACCCGATATCAAACTAGCAGGGCTCAAATTTGCCCCTGGTTGGACCCTGTCATCATTAATCCAACCTCTGACAAGAAGTTTCAACATGTGGTCTCTGGGCAAGATGGTCACCCTGAGTAACAGAAACGGTAACAAACGAAATGGAGAGAAAGAAAGAAAAACATTGGCTGCACACTGCAGGGTGGGGAAGGCAAAATACTCAGGGATACCAGAGAAAGACCCTCCCATTGCTCAAAAGTTCAGGCTGTCGCTTGTCAGTCATGAAGGGATCTTTTCCAGTAGTCCCATTAGCTCTCAAGCATCCCCCTTTTGGGAGGAAATAGCTCCCCAAGTCCCACAATCACATGCATGCCTAATTACATCACCCACAGCCATCAGCAAAGAGGGCAAAGTAGATTAAGCCAATGAGAATAGCAGTTAATATCTCGTAGTGCCAAACCCATTATTAGCTGAGAGGGACTTTACTGGGAGGGGCCTGAAACCCCCTAAATCTCAGGAAGAACTCTAACCTTCCTAAGTTGGGCCTTGAATCCACGTTCTGTTAAATGTCCTTGTCTTTTATTAAGAGGGGTCTTTAACTCCCTCTCTCTTAAGAGAGACTCTAACACCCCTAAATTAGGCCTCTAACCCATTCCCATCCTTTACCTGAGCAAATGTACCCCACTTACCCAGAGTCAGCCAATCAGTGCTGAAGTTTATTTCCTTTGTGTCAGGGGAGCCTCCTCAGTGTTGTCCCTTCCATGGTTCACCAGAAAGTTGTTACCAGAAAGAGGTCCAGATCCAGACCCCAAGAGATACATTAAAACAAAGCAAGTTTTCCTTTTGAACTTGTCAAAAATTCCATATTGTAAAGGATATTAAATGTTGCTTTAAGCTGAACCTTGAGCAAATTAGGTGGTTTGTGTGATCATACATCTATGTTGTGGCTTCTAGTTTGCAACTGCAAGGAACAAGTATTAATAGTTCGGTGTGTGATGTTGATTTGAGTCGAGCATTTGCACAGTTGGGATAATCTTAAATTGTGACGGACACTGGCTGTGGAGACTCCTTCTCTTACTAAATCCTTTTGTTGTGAAGCTATTGCCGTTTGTATTTCTCTTGCCCTTTATATTTTTTGTCTGTTTCCTTAAGCTGTTATTGGAAATGTGAATAAGTAAAGAATTCCTTGTGTTGCCAAGCAATGCACATTTCATAGCTTTAAATCTGTAATCAGCAATAAACATCCTAAAATTTGTATTTAGGAACATCTTTACAAAATTCTTTCTCACTCAAGAAAAAATTCAAGGTGAGTCCACAGAGTAAGGTGAAAGCAAATTTATTAAGAAAGTAAAGGAATAAAGAATGGCTATTGTAAGTAGAAAGCTGAAACTGGATCCTTTCCTTACTCCTTATATGAAAATTCATTCAAGATGGATTAGAGACTTAAATGTTAAACCTAAAACCATAAAAACCCTAGAAGAAAACCTAGGTAATACCATTCAGGACATAGGCATGGGCAAGGACTTCATGTCTAAAACACCAAAAGCAATGGCAACAAAAGCCAAAATTGACAAATGGGATCTAATTAAACTAAAGAGCTTCTGCACAGCAAAAGAAACTACCATCAGAGTGAACAGGCAACCTACAGAATGGGAGAAAAATTTTGCAATCTACTCAGGGACAAAGGGCAATATCCAGAACCTACAAAGAACTCAAACAAATTTACAAGAAAAAAACAAACAACCCCGTCAAAAAGTGGCCAAAGGATATGAACAGACACTTCCCAAAAGACATTCACACAGCCAACAGACACATGAAAAAATGCTCATCATCACTGGCCATCAGAGAAATGCAAGTCAAAAGCACAATGAGATACCATCTCACACCAGTTAGAATGCAATCATTAAAAAATCAGGAAACAACAGGTGCTGGAGAGGATGTGGAGAAATAGGAACACTTTTACACTGTTGGTGGGACTGTAAACTAGTTCAACCATTGTGGAAAACAGTGTGGCGATTCCTCAAGGATCTAGAACTAGAAATACCATTCGACCCAGCCATCCCATTACTGGGTATATACCCAAAGGATTATAAATCATGCTGCTATAAAGACACATGCACACATATGTTTATTGAAGCACTATTCACAATAGCAAAGACCTGGAATCAACCCAAATGTCCATCAGTGACAGACTGGATTAAGAAAATGTGGCACACATACACCATGGAATATATGCAGCCATAAAAAGGATGAGTTCGTGCCCTTTGTAAGGACATGGATGCAGCTGGAAACCATCATTCTCAGCAAACTATCACAAGAACAGAAAACCAAACGCCACATGTTCTCACTCATAGGTGGGAATTGAACAATGAGATCACTTGGACACAGGAAGGGGAACATCACATACTGGGGCCTATTGTGGGGTGGGGGGAGGGGAAAGGGATAGCATTAGGAGATATACCTAATGTAAATGGTGAGTTAATGGGTGCAGCACACCAACATGGCACATATATACATATGTAACAAAACTGCACATTGTGCATATGTACCCTAGAACTTAAAGTATTAAAAAAAAGGCTACTCATGGAGAGCAGTACCCCCAATATCTAAAAATCTTAACAACAATGATAATATAAGTAGAAAACATATGGTAACTTTTTGGCATAAAACCCTTACTGTAATGAGCATTAAAAAATAAATAAACTGCTTTGGCTCTTCATTCTAGACACATCATATTTTAAAACTTAGATTTTTATTATTTGATTTTCATTTTTTTTCAAAATAAAATCTTCTTAGTGTCACACTAAAGTAAATAGAGATCAGATAATTAACCTGACCCCAGGATGCATAATTTTAATTTTAATTTCAATTTGAGTTCTTAATAGAAATGATGAAAAGCTGTTACCTAAGTTTTGATAGTTTTTATTGTACCTACCACGTTGAGAATTTTTTTTACATATATGAATCTACTAATGGCATTGTCAAAATACTCAGTCTTTTTTTTTTTTTTTCAGATATGGTCTTGCTCTGTTGCCCAGGCTGGAGTGCAGTAGCACTCCACTCCAGTAATCCTCCTGTGATAGCCTCCTGAGTAGCTGGCACTACAGGTGCATACCACCATACCTGGCCAATTATTATTATTTTTTTTTTTTGTAGAGAGTGTTCTTCCTATGTTGTCCAGTTTCAAGCAATCCTCCTATCTCGGCCAGCCAAAGCACAGGCATGATCCACCATGCCCAGCTAGTCTTTTAAGTTTTATTGTATTGAAAATAATGAGGATTATCATTTTGATGTCATATTAGAATCTTTTCTAAAAATTCAGCAAGAAATTATCTTTAGTTCTTTATAATAAATGGGTGGCTATATCTATTTATAAGCATCTATGCCAATTATTACTTTACTTCTAGTTGTAATTTAATTTTTTTTTTTTAGTTTTCAAGGACACAGCTAGTCTTAATAACTTGATTTGTTTCTATTTCCATTTATTGAGTTTAGCATTTATAATAACTCAAAAAAGATTATTTCACTTGAAGTTCTGGGATACTTGTGCAGAATTTACAATTTGTTACATAAGTATATGTGTGCTATGGTGGTTTGCTGCACCTATCAACCTGTCTCTAGGTTTTAAGCCCCACGTGAATTAACTATTTTTACTGATGCTCTCCCTCCCATCCCCACGCCTGACAGGCCCTGGTGTGTATTTTTCCCCTCCCTTCATCTGTGTGTTCTCTTCGTTCAGCTCCCATTTATGAGTGAGAACATGTGGTGTTTGGTTTTCTGTGTCTGTGTTAGTTTGCCAAGGATGATGGCTTCAAGCTTCATCAAAGTTTCTGCAAAGGACATGATCTCACTCCTTTTTATGGCTGCATAGTATTCCATGGTGTATATATACCATATTCTCTTTATCCAGTCTATCATTGATGAGAATTTGGGTTGGTTCTATGTCTTTGCTATTGTAAATCGTGCTGCAGTAAACCTACATGTGTGTGTATCTTTCTAGTGAATAATTTATATTCCTTTGGGTATATAAATTGCTAGGTCAAATAGTATTTCTGGTTCTGGGTCTTTGAGGAATCACCACACTGTCTTCCATAATGGTTGAACTAATTTACATTCCCACCAACAGTGTAAAAGTGTTCCTATTTCTCCACAGTCTCACTAGCATCTGTTGTTTCTTGACTTTTTAAAAACTGCCACTCTGACTGAAATGAGATAGTATCTCCTGGTTTTGATTTGCATTTCCCTAATGATCAGTGATGTTAAGCTTTTTTAAAAAAATGTTTGTTGGCTGCGTTAATGTCTTCTTTTGAGAAGTGTCCATTCACATCCTTGGCCCACTTTTTGATGGGGTGGTTTGTTTTTTTCTTGCACATTTGTTTAAGTTCCTTGTAGATTCTGGATATTAGACCTTTGTCAGGTGGATAGGTTGTGAAAATTTTCTCCCATTCTGTACGTTGCCTGCTCACCCTAATGATAGTTTCTTCTGTTATACAGAAGCTCTTTAGTTTAATTAGATCCCACTTGGCAATTTCTGCTTTTGTTGCAATTGCTTTTGGCATTTTTGACATGAAATCTTTGCCTATGTCTATGTCCTGAATGGTATCGCCTAGGTTTTCTTCTAGGGTTTTTATGGTTTTGGATTTTACAATTAAGTCTTTAATCCATCTTGAGTTAATTCTTGTGTAAGGTGTAAAGAAAGGGTCCAGTTTCAGTTTTCTGCATAAGGCTAGCCAGTTTTCCCAGCATCATTTATTAAATAGGGAATATTTTCCCCATTGCTTGCTTTTGTCCAGCTTGTCAAATATCAGATGGTTGTAGAAGTGTGGTATTATTTCTGAGGTCTCCGACCTGTTCCATTGTTTTATATGTCTGTTTTGGAACAGTACCATGCTGTTTTGGTTACTGTAGCCTTGTGGTATAGTTTGAAGACAGGTAGCATGATGTCTCCAGCTATGTTCTTTTTACTTAGGATTGTTTTAGCTATATGGACTCTTTTTTATTTCCATATGAAATTTAAATTAGTTTTTTTCGAATTCTGTGAAGAAAGTCAATGGTAGTTTGAAGGGAATAGCACTGAATCTACAAATTACTTTGACAGTATGGCCATTTTCATGTTATTGATTCTTCCTATCCATGACGATGGAATTTTTTCCATTTGTTTATGTCCTGTCTTATTTCCTTGAGCAAGGATTTGTAGTTCTCCTTGAAGAGCTCCTTCAAGTCCCTTGTTAGCTGGATTCCTAGGTATTTTACTCTCTTTGTAGCAATTGTAAATGGGAGTTCATTCATGATTTGGCTCTCTGCTTGTCTATTTTTGGTGTATAGAAATGCTTGTGATCTTTGCACACTGATTTTGTATCCTGAGACTTTGCTGAAGTTGTTTATCAGCTTAAGGAATTTGGGGGCTGAAACAATGGTATTTTCTAAATATAGAATCATGTCACCTGCAAACAGAGGCAGTTTGACTTCCTCTCTTCCTGTTTGAATACCCTTTATTTCTTTCTCTTGCCTGATTGCCCTGGCTAGAACTTCCAATACTATGTTGAATAGTGATGATGAAAGAGGGGATCCTTGTCTTGTGCCAGTTTTCAAAGGGAATGCTTCCAGCTTTTACTCATTCAGTATGATATTGTCTGTGGGTTTGTCATAAATAGCTCTTATTATTTTGAGATATGTTCCATCAATACCTAGATTATTGAAAGTTTTTAACAAGAGGGGGTGTTGAATTTCATTGAAGCCCTTTTCTACATCTATTGAGATAATCATGTAATTTTTGTCATTGGTTCTGTTTATGTGATAGATTACGTTTATTGATTTGTGTATGTTGAACCACCCTTGCATCCCAGGGATGAAGCCAACTTTGTCGTGGTGGATAAAATTTTTGATGGCTGATGGATTCGGTTTGTCAGAATTTTATTGAGGATTTTCTAATCGATGTTCATCAGGGATATTGGCCTGAAGTTTTCTTTTCTTGTCATGTTTCTCCCAGGTTTTTGGTATCAGGAGGATGCTGGCCTCATAAAATGAGTTAGGGAGGAATTCTTCCTTTCAATTGTTTGGAATAGTTTTGAAAGGAATGGTACCAGCTCCTCTTTGTACCTCTGGTAGAATTCAGCTGTGAATCTGTCTAGTCCAGTGCCTTTTTTGGTTGGTAGGCTATTAATTATTGCCTCAATTTCAGGACTCGTTATTGGTCTATTCAGGGATTTGACTTTTTCCCAGTTTAGTCTTGGGAGGGTTTATGTGTGCAGGAATTTATCCATTTCTTCTAGATTTTCTAGTTTATTTGCATAGAGGTATTTATACTATTCTCTGATGATAGTTTGTATTTCTGTGGTGTCAGTGGTGTTATCCCCTTAATCATTTTTTATTGTGCCTATTTGATTCCTCTCTCTTTTCTTCTTTATTAGTCTAGCTAGCAGTCTATCAAATTAAAAAAAAAAAAAAAACCAGCTCTGGAATTCATTGACTATTTGAAGGGTTTTTTGTGTCTCTCTGATCTTAGTTGTTTCCTGTCTTTTCCTAGATTTTTTTTGTTTGTTTGCTCTTGCTTCTCTAGTTCTTTTAATTGTGATGCTAGAGTGTCAATTTGAGATCTTTCTAGCTTTCTAATGTGGGCATTTAGTGCTATAAATTTCCCTCTTAACACTGCTTTAGCTGTGTTCCAGAGAGTCTTGTATGTTGTTTCTTTGTTCTCATTAGTTTCAAAGAATTTCTTAATGTCTGCTTTAATTTCATTATTTACCCAGGAGTTGTTCAGGAGCAGGTTGTTCAATTTCCACATAGTTGTGTGGTTTTGAGTGAGTTTTTTAATCTTAATTCTAGTTTGATTGCATTGTGGTCTGAGAAACTGTTATGATTTCAGTTATTTTGCATTTGCTGAGGAGTGTTTACTAATAACTTTTTAAAATATCAGTGATTTTTTCAGGTAGTAGACATTTATGGTTTTGAAATTTCAAAGTATGTTTAAACTTAAAGAATTCATTAACAGCTTCCTCCCACATTCTGCATATACATTTATCATTATCATGTGTGTTCTTATACTTTTATTATTAGATTGAAAAATATACAGTTGCCATTCTTATAGATTAAAAATGATCAAGCATTAGCTATTTCAAATAGTTCAATATGTAAGTATCTCAAAATAATATAATATATGCTATTATCTTTATGATGTTAGTATTTATGTAAGTGCTCATATATGTATACACACGTATATAAAAATATATAGTATATCTTAACTTGCCTTTTTCATAAAATTTTTTTTTGAGAATTACCCATTTTGATATTTTGTTCATTTGCTTTAGTTTCTCTATTAGTATTCCACTTTATAAAAAAAAAGTATGGATTATGTATTTGTTTCCAAGTGGAGAGTTAGCTTTTCTCTTTATATAACTTATAGAAGTTTGCAATTAATATTTCATCTGTCTCCTTGTGTGCATTAGTGAGAATTTCCATAGAAAAAGCACAGTGAAAGGTATCATAGGCTTCTTACATATTCTTATCTTCCACTTTGATATACTGCCAAACTGTTATCTAAAGTGGTTGAACCAGTTTGCTTTCCCATGGCAACAGGTAAAAGACCCATTTGCCTGTGTTAGCAACATGTTTTGTTTTCCAACATTTTTGCCAAAATTATGAGTATAAAATACTCCCTTATTTTTGTTTTAATTTTAATTTCTTTAGTAACTGTTAAAATATTGAAACGTGCTTATTTGGCATTTGAGTTTTCACCTCTGTGAATTGCTTGTTCTGGTATATCTTTTGTTAAATTTTCTATTGCATTATCTTTTCCTTGTCAGTAAAAGTTATGCTTATAATCTGCATTTTACATGTTTTAATTATATTGATTGTGAAAATATTTCCTTCAGTGGTTTGACTTTTAAAATTTTTTGTATTTTTGGTCTGTCACACAAGAGTTTTAAATTTTAATATTGGCAAATATATCAGTTACTTTTTATGGTTCATATAGTTTTATATCTTAAGAAATTTTTTTAATGTTGATATAATAGATATAGCCTTCTATTTTTCCTGAAATTAATTTTTGTATAATGTGTTAGGCAGAGATTTAATTTTAACTTATCTTCATTGGCACATTCGTGTCCCACTGATTTTTATTGAACACACATTATTTCCTCACTGATTTTTAAAGCCACCTCTATTGTATCTCAAGCTCCAATTTGATGGTAGTGTGTTTAACATCTTGTCTCAGAGGTCAATTTGATTAACTTCTTTCCAAAAGCTATAGCATTTGATTAACTTTTGATATCTTGCAGTGGATTCCTTCTTACTAGCCTTCTTCAGCTGTTCTCAAGTCTTACTCCTGCAAATGAATTTTAGGATCAGTTTATATAAAAATCTTTATTGGGATGTTTTATTGGAATTGAATTAAGTTTATACAACAGCTTAGGGAGAATTTATATTGTTATGCTGATTTATTTTCATCCATGATCATAGTATATCATTCTATTTATTTAGATATTCTTTTATGTCTTTTAATAAATTTCTATAAACAAACTACTCATAACAGAATAAAAGGGATAAATATAAAATTTATTTCTAGGTATCTCAAGGTTTGATGCTATTGTAAATAGTATCTTTTATCAAATTGCATTTTATATTTATTGCTGATATAAAGAAATATTATAAATTGTTATATATCATTCTTATTTCCAACACCATTTTGGAACACATTAATTCGAGTATTTGACTATAGATTTATTTGAATTTTTGAGGTAGAAAAGCATGTAATTTGCAAATAATATATTTATGTCATTCTAATTCTTATGGATTTTACTTCTTTTCTTTGTCTGATTGTGAGGTCTAGACATTCCGTTAACAATGTTGAAAAAAAGCCGTGAGAGCAAGCATCCCCAACTTGTCATTACTTTAATGGAAATGGCTTTACATTTTTTCCTTTACATAAGATGTTTGCCATATCATGTTAAAACGTTTCCCACCTATTCCTAATTGTTTAGGGTTTTCTATTTGTGTATGCTGTATTTTTCAAGACATGGCAGATTTAATTTGTTGAGATATAATTTTCATGCCTATGGTACCAAGTGAGATTGGTCCTGTGGTTTTCCTTTCTCTGACTCTCCTTGAGAACATGTTTTGACTCTCTCATTTATGACCTGTTTTATCTTGGGAAATTTCTTAATATCTATGTGTTTCAGTTGCCTCATCTTTAAAATTAGGGTCAAAAGAATATCTTTCCATAGTGTTTTTATGAGGATTAAATAAAATAATATACATAAAGCACTTGGAACAGGGCCTGCTACTCAGTATGCAATAGTTATGAGCTGTCATTGTCATCATTAATATCAAGATATTTTAAAACACTTTTCCCCTAAAATACATAAGGGTGAAGAGTACTTAGATGTATATCCTAAGATCTGTCTCTGGCTGCTATTTCTGGGCATTTCTTTGTTCTAATATTTCTGGTAGCTCTTACTTGTGACTGTGAATTGTAGACATTTGATGCCCACAGACTATTCAGTTCTTTCAACTTCTACCTTGTTCCTAAGGAAATCTGAATCAATTCATCAAGGTCTTTCCTAAAGAAATTTGTCAAGGTTATCCAATCCAGTGCTACAACAATTGTATTTCTTCTTGTATGATATTGTTTTTGTTGTTTGTCAAAGAAATTTTTGCACAAGTCAAGGTCATAAAGTTTCCCATAATTTTTTCTAGCTGTATTATAGTTTTAGGTTAGTTCTATCATCCATATTGGGTTAAACTTTTACATAAGGTATATGATATGGATTGAGGTACTTAAAAAAATAAGGTATCTAATATTTCAGGACCTTTCTTGGAAAAAAAAATTATTCTTTTTCCATTTAATTTTCTTTGCTACTTTGTTAAAATACAGCAGACCGTATATGATTTTATTATCAGCTTTTTCATTGCTACTATAGTAGGTGTGCAATTGATTTTTATATATTGATATTGTACCTTGCAACTTTGCTGAACTCATTTATAATTCAGAATAGATTTTAGTAGATTTCTTAGAGTTTTCTACGTACAATAGATAGTTTTACTTCTACTTTTTCAATATGGAAATATTTATTTCTTTCGCTTGCCTATTTGCCCTGTCTGGTAACTACAGAAAGATGTTGACTAGAAGTGGCAAAAGTGGGCATTGTTATCTTGTTCATGATCTGAGGGAAAAAGCAGTTTTTCACCATTAAATATATGTTAGCTGTTGGTTTTTCACAGATACCCTTTATTAGACAAGGAAGTAGCCTTCTTTTTTAGTTGGTTGCTTTTTAAAAATTTTATCATGAAGTGTTGAAGTTTGACAATGTATCTATTGAGATGATCAGGTGGTTTTTGTCCTTTATTTTTCCAAGTTTGTGTATTACTTAATTTTTGTACATTGAACCAGCCTTGCATCCTTGTGATAATTCCACTTCCACATGATGTATAATCCTTTTTGTTAGTACTGTATTTGGTTCACTAGAATTTTGTTGAAGACTTTTGCATCTGTATTCATAAGGCATATTGGCCTATAGTTTTCTTTTGATGTCTTTGATGTTTTTGGTATTAGGGTAATACTGGTTTCATAGAATAATTTGGAGAGTGTTTCTTCCTCTTATATTTTTTGGAAGGGCTTATGAAGTAATGGTGCTACTTCTTTAAATGTTTGGTAGAATTTGCCAATGAAGGCATCTGGTCCTAGGCTTTTCTTTGTGGAAAGTTTTTAAAAATTACTAATTTGATCTCTTTACGTGGTATAGATTATTCAGATTGCTAATTTCTTCTTAAGACAGTTTATATAGTTTGTGTGTTTCTTGGAATTTGTCTATTTTATCTAGGCTGTCTAATTTTTGTCATACAGTTGTTCATAGGATCCCTTATGATCCTTTTTTTGTGTCTGCAAAGTCAGTTCTAATTTCCCTTTTTTTATTCAAGATTTTAATCATTTGAGTCTTCTCTTTTCTTGGCTACTTTAGTTGAATGTTTGTCAAATTTGTTGATAATTTCTAACTATCAACTTTTGTTGATTTTCTTATTGTTTTTCTATTCTCTATTTTATTTGCCTCCTCCAATTTTATAATTTCCTTTCTTCTGCTAGCTTTAGGATGAGTTTGCTTTTCTTTTTCTAGTTTCTTAAGGTAGAAGGTTAGGTTATTGATTTAATAAATTTCTCTTTAAATATAAGTGTTTACAGCTCTAAATATCACTTTAAACACTACTTAAATCCCATAAAGTGTGATACATTGCATGTTCACTTCCATTAATCTCAAAGGATTTTTAAATCTTTTTGTAATTTCTTCTCTTATCATTAATTATTAGGAATGGGTTAATTTTCACACATTCGTTAATTTTACAAATTTCCTTCTGTTAGTGATTCTCATTTTTTCTATTATGATCCAAGAATATGCTTTGCATAATCTCAGTGACTTTAAATTTATTGAGACTTGTTTCATGGCTTAATAAATAATCTATCCTGGAGAATGTACCGCATGAACTTGAGAAGAATTTTTATTCTGTTTTTGTTGGGTGGAGTGTTCTGTGGATGTCTGTTAAGTCCAATTGGTTTATAAAGTCATTCAGGTCTTCCATTTCTGTTTATATTCTGTGTAGTTGCTCTCTCCATGACTGAAAGTAGGATATTGAAGTCTCCACTATTGTTGTTAATTGTGAATTTTTCTCTTTAAATCTTTAAATTTGTCATTTTTACTGTTGTTAGACACATACGTGATTATAATTGTTCTACTTTCCTGATAGATTGATATCTTAAAACATCCTTGTCTCTACTAACAATTTTGTCTAAAGTCTATTTTGTCTGATGTTAGCACAGGAGCTCAAGCTCTTTTTTGTTTATTGTTTGCATGGTGTATCTTTCCTTTCATTCTGTAACATTCAATCTACTTGTTTCCTCAAATGTAGGGTTTGTCTCTTGCAGAACTCCTATAGGGGGTCATGTTTGTTTGTTTTTCCATTTCGTAAATATCTACTTTTTGATTGAAGTGCTTAAACCATGTACATTTAGCACAGTGACTGATAAGGTAGTTACAATGTCACTTTGCTGTTGGTTTTTTAAAATATGATTTATGTCTTCTAAGTTTCTCTATTCTTCTATCACTGTCTTCTTTGAGTTAAAAAGTTACTTTCTAGTGTATAATTTAATACCCTTGTCATTTATTCTACTATGTTTGTTGCCCAGGATGTTATCATTAGCATCTTAATTCATAAAAATCTAATTCAAATTAATACCAACTTAATTTTAAGAGTATACAAAATTTTACATCTACATAATTTTTGTTCCCTCTGCTTTCTTTTGTGCTGTTATTGTCTATGGAGATTTTTATATTGGATGCCCATCAATACAGATATATAATTATTGCTTTATAAATTATAGTTGTCTTTTAAAACAAATGTGAGAGAGAAAAATAATTACAGTAAAAATTCATTTATATTCTTTTTAAATATTTACCTAATTTATTACCTTTACAGGTACTCTTTATTTCTTCATTCAGATTGCATTACTCTCTAATATCCTATCATATCAGCCAGAAGGACTTCTTTTGGTATTTCTTGTAGAGCAAGTCTGATAGTGATAAAACCTCACAATATTTCTTTATCTGGGAATGTCAATTTATCATGCATTTTTGAAGGAGAGTTTTGCTGGAAAAAAACATTTTTTGGTGCACAGTTTTTTTAGGACTTTAAATGTCATTTCACTCCCTTCTGGATGCCATGGTTTCTTCACAAGAAATCTGTGGTTAATATTATTGAACATCCCATGTAGGAGATGGTCTTTTCTCACTTGCTGCTTTCAAGATTTTCTCTTTGTCTTTGTCTTTCAACAGTTTGATTTTTAATGTGCTTAGGGTGTGAATCTCTTTGAATTTATCCCACTTGCAGATCATTGAGCTTCTTGGATGTGTAGATTAATAGTTTTCTTCAAATTTGGGAAGTTTTTAGTAATTATTTCTCTAAATATTCTTTCTGTCCTTTTACCTCTTTTCTGAAACTCCCATTATGCCTATGTTGGTACTCTTGATGGTGTCCCACAGCTTTCTGGGGCTCTGTTAATTTCTCAACATTCTTTCTCTTTCTATTGCTCACACTGAATAATCTCAATTGACCTGTATTCAAGTTTCCTAATTCTTCCTTCTGATCATTTAGATCTGCTAGTGAGCTCCTCTAGTGAATTTTTCATTTAAAAGTTTTCTATGTCTTTTTTCTCTTTTAATGATTTGCAAAGCCCCTATGGACATGATGTTTCATGTCTTCTCCTTTTAATTATTTTGGATTGTTTGATGTTTCTTCTGACTGTTGTTGCTGCCTGGGTCAACTGCAATGTTAAGCAGTTGCCACTGATTATTTTTAACAAATAATTGTTTTAAACAAATAGAGTAAATGCCATTTCCAGTAGATGAACTCTGAGTCAATTCAAGCCTTACTAGTGGGGCTTTCCATGGTACTTCCAGGCAGATCGAATAATGACAATCATCTGAGGATAGAGCTTTGAAAAAACTCTACTCCCATTCTGATCCTCTAGTGGTAACTAGATTGCTGATTTTTACCCTGATTGCAAACTGTTCATTTTCAAGGCTCCCAGTGAGTGGCAGAGAGGAGTATGGGAATAGGAAAGCTAAGATGCCATAGAACATGTTGTTCTTATCAATATTCAGCCACTTAAAAAATAAAAACTCTCCACGTTGTTGCAAGTCTTTGGTTTATTTCCAGAATTCTCAATAAGTTGATGTGATATTCTTTGCCAGTGTTCCCATTGCTTTTATGGCAGACAGAATCTGCCACTGTTTTCACTCTGCCATTGCTGATGTCCTTTTATTCGCTTCCTCAATGTCTTTTTTTAATAGTTTTTTAAAATAGTATTTACCTACATACGTTGCCATAACTTATTAGATTTATAACTAATGTTTCACATTTTTAGTGCTAATAAAAATAGTATTTAAAAGTTTTGATTTCCATTGGTTACTCACTAGTATATAGAAATTAAATTATTATGTATTTAACTTCTATCAAACAAAATTAACCAATTCACTTGTTATTTCTAATAGCTTTTATGTACATTCATGGAAAATTTCTGAGTAGACAATTATGCTATCTGCAAATAGAGAATTTATTTCTTTCCTTCTGATTGTTGTGACATTTGTTTACTTAGCCTTATTGTCTGTTTTTACCCTGATTAAATGTTGGATTACTTAGTCAGTTTTCCCATTTTACTAATTTTGTTGTGCCACCCAGTTGTAATGCATAACAACTTCTCTCCAGTCATCACCTGTCTATTTTCTGACTAGACAACTATGAGGTCTTTCCTGTATGAGTCATGTCTATTTCCTTGATCAATTTATATAATTTAGACATATCTTTGCTATATGAATATTTTTCAAAGAAGAATTTTTATGGAATGTTTATTCCAATGAATATCTGTTGTTAAAAAATTGGCAAGTAGCAAAGGAATAAGTAAAATTTATTTCTATGACTGTCCTTGAGATATTTGATAGCATTCTCACTTCAAATCGTAATTCTCTTATTTGGGATGGATGATTCACATTAACTCCAGGTCTTTAGAAAACTTGCTGTAACTCTTATTTAAGAAGAATTTCTTCAAATATGAATTCTTTAGCAATGGATATGATTGCAAACTCCAAAATTTAAAACTAAAATGGTTTTAAAAGGTTATAAAACCCAGCCCCTTTATTTTATAGATAATAAAATAGATTTCATTATTCCTCTGCAGCAGAGCTTCCCTTTAGCTATTATTAAAATATAGGGAGTGAATTCTAATTTATCAGCATGAAAGGTACACCTCCACTTCTAATACCCTGGTCTGACTGCCAACATTTTTCACACATATGACTGTAATATCCGCCTAACTGGCCCCTTGGCTTCTGCTCTTGTCTTCCTATATTCTAGTCTCAGAACTTTTGAATAATCCTGAGATCACATCACTCCTCTTCTTGAAACCCTCCAATGGCTTCCTATTTTACCCAGACTGAAATCAAATTTCTTACAATAGGCTATAAGACTTTGTATGTATAACAATTTGTACCTCCATCCTCCCTCTTCCCCAGCCAACTACTTGTCTGATCTAACCTTCTAATAACCTCCCCTCTTTGATTCTGCTCCAGGATGCTAGCTCCTTGCACCTCCTCTAACATGCCAAGCATACTGATTTAGAGGTCTATGTGCTTATTAATGCCTGCCTGGAACATTTTACCCCTAGATATACGTATGACTCATTCCCATTCCCCTGTCAATGCCACATTCTCAATGAGGCCTCTCTTGAACATAATATCCCCACGAAAATCTAGCCATGCACTCCAACCTGCTCTAATCCTTCTGTTTTTCATAAAATATATAGCATTCCAGTATACTATATGAATTACTCATTCATTATGTTTATCTACGTGAATGCAAGCTCCATAAAAGCAACAGTATTTTGTTGTTGTTGTTAACTGATTGTACCTTTGGCACTCATGAAAGTGCTGGCACATAATAGGCTTCCAATAAATATTTGTGAATGAATCAATACGTAAAAGAATGAAGCTACCCTGACATTTAAAGCCGTGGTTCAGGCTTAGCAATATCACAGTGTTCATCAGTTTTGCTCTCTTTCAGTCATAGTAAGTCTTTCAGAATTATGAATGGCTAGCCCCTGTTTGTTATGATCTGGGTTCTTTGAGATAAAACATTTCCCTAAAGGTTCTATATAAAACATTTTAGATAATATTTTATCCTGAGAAAGCAAATTGGATAACAGGAAATACAGGTAATTTTTTTTCTCCTTGATAGCTCATTATGTTGACAAAAATAGAAATGAAGACTGTCAGTTTTCTAGGACCGCCATGCAAAAGTGCCGCCAACTGGGTGACTTCTCCCAGAAAGAGAATGCCTAGGACTATAGTGGGACACAGAAAGTTCCCTACAGGGAGTATTTCAAAGCTGAGACATTAAGGGCTGTATGAGGCAGAAAAATTGGAAGCAGAGGTAAAATTGCGACCTTAGGACTAAGAGAGCTTGAAGGTTGTGGGGCATTAAAAACTCATGTTGTAGATTAGCAGTGTGGGGTGTAAAGGATACTAGGAGAGGAAGAACTGAGCACGGTTAGGGATAGGTGAAGGTAAAGAACAAACAGAACACGGGCCCAGCTTCCTTTATTCTTGGCAGACAATACTATCTCTTACCTCACAAAGAAAATTTATGCTGTAAGGAGTGACTTTCCTATTTGTCTTTCCTACTCCCCAAACAAAAGCATAGGCACATAATGGCTTTGCTGTATTTGCATTTATTCTTGTCATCTTTCTTCTAAGAATGACATGTCCATCCTTCTACCATTCCCTACTTTGTTTAACTTCAGATCCTGGATCTAGGTCAATTGATCATAAATCATGTTGCCTGGATGGCCAATTAACTGAAAGAATATTTTACCATGTTTTCTTATTTCTTGTAATTAATTTTAATTTTTAGAACAATCTGTTTTGGAAATCTTGTAAAGATTTCTGCAAAGTTTTAGTAGATTTTGTTTTGTCTTTGTAACACCACTTGGAAGAACAATTCTTTGCGCTTGTGCCAGTTGCCTGTTTTAGGACAGATAAAGTAGAGAAACTCTCCCTATGGGAAAGTCACAGCAGGAAGCTGCCTAGAGCACATCTTCTTATGGGCCTCACTCATGGGGTGTGTGGAAGACTGAGACTAATGGGTAGAAAGGGAGAGCCTATAAGTGTATTTTTCTTAGAATATATTAATAGAGAATATGCTAATGAAAAAATATTTTTATATGTAATATTTTGGTTATTTTCTCAAATATATTATTTAATATAAATATAACATGTAAATATATGAATATACACAAATATATGCATACACACACTCACACACAGACACATACTCTTTTTAGGTTCCTGGGTCTCACACTTTGCTTGTGAGTTTCTTTCTAAGATCACTATCTCAGTCTATTTTGTGTGCTAATTCTCCTCTCCATGTTTTATTCATCAGCCATGTCCTCACTCTGTCCCAGTTTCCTCCAAGCAACCACCAAGGAGCAGCAGAAAACATAAATCAAACATTCTTTAAAACTTTATCAAGACAGAGCAAAAACTGAATAGTTAAAATAAAAAACACATTGGGAAAATGGTCATTTGATGAATTAAAATTGCTCCAATTTAAAAAAAAATCTATTGAAATAAACAATTATTGAAATAAATTTTGTTATTAAAAATATAACAGATAAAACTGAGAGTTGGTAGTTTTTCTATTTCATTCTGTCCCTACTCTCTTGGGCTTATTTGTCTTAGTAAGTTCTGAATAAATATTTGCCAAACAAATAAAATAATACCATGTGGATTAAGGTTGATAGCTACATTTGCCTTGAAACGTCACCTAATTCAAAGTAGATTGGTCTTTGAACCTGGTTTTCTTAGAAGAATTTTCCTGAGGCAATAAAATTTTGAGAGTGAACTGTGATACGATTGACATATGTGAATGACACAGAACCCACAAGTAGGAAGTCTTCAATGAGTCCTCTTTTGGAGATTTTCTAGAACAGACATTAATTTAACTTTAGAGAGGACCCAAACAGCCTGGAGCTTGGAGCTAGAACAGGTGGGATGTGAGAGTTAGAAATCTTCCTTTTGGCACTGCAAATACTCTGGAAATCGCAATCAGAAGCAGATGACAATCAAATTTAGGGCTGATGAGATAATATATTTATGGATTTATAAACTAGAGAGAAATCTGACTTGGGAAGGGACTTCTGGTGAAAGCCATGAGTTTGATCAATAAATAAGTTGACCAAAGTAATCACTTTGACTTAAGTCCTACAATGTCCATGGAGATAACTATGATTATTTTTATTATTCATGTGGAATTAGCAAACTAGAGATAGATCTGTAAATGTTTCTAAGGGCAGTGACATAAATATCTTTCTAACCTTAACATCTTCAAAGGAATATCACTTAAATACTTGTCAGGTATTGCTTGGTAAACAGAGACTTCTTATATTATCTACGTGTATGTATTTGCAGGTTTAGAGCAGTTTGTCGGAAGAATGCAAGATTTTCGATTGTACCAAGTGGCACTTACAAACAGGTAAGCAGATGTTGCATTCTAAACTTCAAGAACCATAAGGATAAATGCTGAATTCACTTAAATAAGAATACCATGTAGATTATACTATTTTTTATCTTTATAGCATTTGGCAAACTTCACCTAATTAATGTTTATAGTGTTTGCTTTGGCTTAGTCTATGGTTGTTATTCACTAGTGCTACTCTTGGGGAACTCCTTGTAATATGAAATTGATCACATTTTTTCCTAAGGATTTTCTGTAAGAAAACTTGATATTTGAACATTTTATAAAATTTGTGATACATTGTTTAAATTTTCTATATGAAGTAGTTTCTATTAATAATAATTGAGAAACTTCTATATCTGCCTTTTTATAATTGGTTTGTTGACATTATACCTACTAGAGAATGTAGAACAATAAACATGATTAATTATTTTGATATATGGGAAATTCTCAAGAGACTGGTCTATTAGACTTGGAGACAAGAAGAATGAGCATTTGAAGTATTGTGATATATTTTTCTATTTTCAGTGAACAAAGAATTATATAGACTCAGGCTAGCTTTAATGTTATTTCCTTATCTGGAGAGTAGATCGGAAATCTTTCTTAGGGCATCTTAAAGGCACATATAATTTTAAAAAATTTAAGTGAAATTCTGCTTAGGATGCCTTTGAACTTTCTTCTTCAGCTTATGATATCATGGTATAATAGTATATTGTATGGATGAGTTGGTCTTATTTATTTCTATTAAAAATCAAAAAGAAGAATGTTCATTCATATTTCTTCAAGGCAGATGTTTGTGTAGTGGGTTTCCAAATGAGAAGACTAGTTCTTGTAAATTTAGAAGCATTGCTTTTGCTGTGGCTCTTAGTCCATGGCAGATTATAAACAATATAAACATTCTTTCTTACCAGTCTATATAATCAAGGTATGCCTCAATAAAGGGTGACATAGCCCTGGAACACAATGTTAGGTGTATTTACTGCCAACAGCCTTACTATATTTTAGATCACCTTTGTCTAAAATGCTGAAGGCCAAGGTTGTCGTAATTCTTTGGGAATAAAGTTTTTCCTTGGGAGTGAAAGATTTTATACTGGATTCTATACTGGTGGCTTTTGGTCCCATTCAAAACTTGATATCAGTTGAAAAGTATTGATGAGATTTAAAGAAGGTATGACTTCATGTGATTTAATGAATGGAAAAGCCGCCTGACTCCTTCATTGCTCCACTGGGGTCTGAGAAGAAGAGCCTGGTTTCTCTGGTAAGACCTTGGTTACTAATTTTGGCCTACCTGAAATGTCTGGGAAGGTGCTATGTGGAAGAATGCCTATAAATAGAATGACTAATTCTGGTCTAGAGCAAGTATATTGCCCTTAATGGAAAAATTAAATATATCTACCTGGAATTGGCATTCTTCTTTGACTGTTGGCAGCCGCCATATGATCTGAAGCCACTGAAGCATTACAGGATGTCAGGATCTGTACTGATGAGTCACAGGAAACCACTGACAAATGGCCTTGGCCTCAGTCCTTCACTTAAAACAGAAACAGACAAAATGATACTTGCTTTTGTACTTCTTTCCCATGGATGAACTGAAAACATTATCTGTAACTCTCATTATTTTCCATATATTATTGTTCACTCTCAGTAGTTAGTTTAGCAACCTAAGTAAATATGACCTTTCTATTTTATCACAAATAGACACAGTAAAATATTGTGGTATTTATTTAAGTATCTTAATAATCAGACAAGGGCATATGCATGCTTCCTGATATAAATAAAAAGTTAATATTAAAATGTGCTGGTTTTGATATACATTTATGATAATGAATTTGTTTATTTGGCCAAAGATAAGCTGTATTTTATGTTTCATGCACAGAATTATTAAAGCTAAATGGATACTCATGAAAGCACTAAATGAGTGACATTCATTTGTAACACCTCTTAGAAGTTCTATTACTGTTAAGCTCTTTGTCCTTACAGTCTCCCTCTTGACTCCCACAGAGAGATTCTGGAAGTTTTTTCTGGAGATCTTCTCAGATTGCATGCCCAATCACATTGCCGTTGTCCTGGCAGCCACCCGCGGGTCCACTCTTTGGCACAGCGGTACTGCATTCCTAATGATGCAGGAGACACAGCTGATAATAGAGTGTCACGGTTGAATCCTGAAGCCCATCCTCTCTCTTTTGTCAATGATAATGATGTTGGTACTTCATGGGTTTCAAATGTGTTTACAAACGTTACACAACTTAATCAAGGAGTGACTATTTCAGTTGACTTGGAAAATGGACAGTATCAGGTAATTAGAAATAATAAGGTGTACATTAATTTCCTGTGGTTGTTGCGACAAATGCCCACAAACTTCATGTCTTAAAACAACAGAAATGTATTCCCTAACAGTTCTGGACACCAGAAATATGAAATCAACATGTTGGAAGGGCTACACTCCCTTCAAAGGTTCCAGAGAAGGATCTCTCCTTGCCATTTGCAGCTCCCGGTGGCCCTTGGTGTTACTTGACTTGTGGCACCACAACTTCAATCTCTGCCTCCATTTTCACATGGTGTCCTTCCTTGTTTCTCTGTGAGCATCAATTATCCCTTTTCTTTATCTTATATAAGGCCCACCCTATTAAACCCAGGATGATCTAATATTGACATCCTTAATTATACTGCAAAGACCCTATTTACAAATAAAGTCACATTTACTGGTTTGGACAGTAGTACTTGGACATATCTATTTGCGAACACAATTCAACTCACTAAAAGGTGAAAACTGAACTAGGCAATTGAACATTACCTCAACAAAGTAGTGTATTATAATGTATACAATAAAAATATCTAAAAGACAACATATAGGGCCTTATGTTTGAGATTTGTATCAAAATGATATTTATGAAATGTTGAAACTAAGTTCTTTTTATTAAGTAGCAAAAAGTAATACAAACTAAGGTGCTTTTTCTAAATTACTTAAGAAGACTATATATGACATTTATTTCATGGATGTAATGTTCTTTGTTTTGTCTTTATTTGCCTGTTGATTTATAAAATCCTTGAGAAAATGAACAGATATACAATTATACAATGTGCTGCTTTTACCAGAGGGCTATGAAGTTTCTGAATGTCTGATACATATTTGATAATTATAATAATGACAAAGTGAACCAATATATTTGAATCTAACATTTCCATGGTTTGAT
The DNA here is from genome assembly GCF_000951035.1 of Colobus angolensis palliatus. Lineage (NCBI taxonomy): Eukaryota > Metazoa > Chordata > Mammalia > Primates > Cercopithecidae > Colobus > Colobus angolensis. The sequence continues at coordinate 3,589,159 of NW_012121932.1, read as the reverse complement.
ACACACTGATGAGTTACACTTAAAACTTCAATTACATTAACTAACTTTCCATTTTCAGGTGTTTTATATTATCATTCAGTTCTTTAGTCCACAACCAACGGAAATAAGGATTCAAAGGAAGAAGGAAAACAGCTTAGATTGGGAGGACTGGCAATATTTTGCCAGAAATTGTGGTGCTTTTGGAATGAAAAACAATGGAGATTTGGAGAAACCTGATTCTGTCAACTGTCTTCAGCTTTCCAAGTATGAATATTTTTAAATAATTAATTTAATAGATTGATTGGTTAGTCATAATGTACAAGTAAGCTAGCTCTCTAGACTAGTAGAGACTTCCCTTCACCACCAGCTTCCTTGAGGCAGATTCTCCTAAGTCTTATCCCTAAATTGGGTTTGAAACTATCTTTAAAGTTCTTGTAAAACACATTAGAGTAACTCTTATTTCAATCTCACTGGTGTTTCACAATCTGATTTTCAGATTGTTTAGCAAGTTATCTATGTTAATGGAATTTTCATTATGTTTTCAAGGAACTGTCTTAGTGTGGCTTTCAATTATAATCCTGTATTGTTTGCATGTGAAGTGTATGGAATATACTTTTACTAGAATGAAGAATTTAAGTTTTTAGTGATACTGTGTAGTAATTTCTCAATATTTTGATTTCTGTTTTGCCAAAAATGTGAATAGATTTTCATGACATCGAATTTCTTTCATTAACAGTTTTACTCCATATTCCCGTGGCAATGTCACATTTAGCATCCTGACACCTGGACCAAATTATCGTCCTGGATACAATGACTTCTATAATACCCCATCTCTTCAAGAGTTCGTAAAAGCCACACAAATAAGGTTTCATTTTCATGGGCAGTACTATACAACTGAGACTGCTGTCAACTTCAGACACAGATATTATGCGGTGGACGAAATCACCATTAGTGGGAGGTATTATTATGAATTTTGTTTTCAACAAGGTTTTTGTCATACTTATTGTCTTAACAGCACATTAAGATTTCAGAGCAAGCCAGATTTCAAGCTTTACATTTTGAAATGATTTCATACTCTAAGATTTTAGAAGAAGATCTGTATGTGAGTCTTTTCTCTGTATAACAGTTTTGTGTGTGTGTGTGTGTGTGTGTGAATTGATTTTCAAAAGCTGTTGCTTTTAGAAGCTATGATGCTCTGAATCTGACTTAGAAATGATTTATCCAATATTTTACTTGATTTGTTCTGGAATATAATTTTCAAATATTCTCGAAAGCAAAGAGATGGAGCTGGATTTGGAGTTTTAACTATATTACCAGAGAGTTTTTAAGTACAGATCTTGGTCTACCTGAATTCATAGTGCACAGTTCCATGGGGAATACTTGTTTTTCTTTAGTGGAAAGAGCTGATGTGCCCTAAGTAGTTTATAAATGTCTGATCATAATTGAGAACATGACTCATGATATTTAAAAACAAATGATAGCTTCAAACCTAGGCAGCATACTGTCTAATATAGAAATGTACATATAGACTATATGTAGAATGGGTTGTTCTAGAGGAATGATAGGCCTTGTGAATAAAATATGTCTCTAAAAGCAGACCAAAATACCAGTATAGAAGCATTGTTTGTTTGCTAAGTCATAGCATAATGAAAAAGCAATATTATTAAATATTCATCATCTAACTTCTGAAAAAAAGAACAAAAAACTTGAAATATGTTAACTGCATTCTGCAGTTTGTCGACTTTATATTCCTTTTTTTTTTTTTTTTGAGACGGCATCTTGCTGTGTCACCCAGGCTGGAGTGCAATGACATGATCATAGCCGCAGCCTCTTTCTCCTAGCATAATGAAAAAGCAATATTATTAAATATTCATCATCTAACTTCTGAAAAAAAGAACAAAAAACTTGAAATATGTTAACTGCATTCTTCAGT
>NW_012121932.1:3581313-3587197 GCF_000951035.1 Colobus angolensis palliatus | reverse complement strand
ATTATCCTGTCTCAGCCTCCCAAGTAGCTGGGACTACAGGTGCACACCAGCACACGTGGCTAATTTTTTTTTTTGGTTTTTTTTTTTTTTTTTTTTTTTTTTTTTTTTTTTTTTTTGACAGGGTTTTGCTCTGTCACCCAGGCTGGCATGCAGTGGCATAATCATGGCTCACTGCAACCTCAACTTCTGGGCCTCAAGTGATCCTCTCATCTTAGCCTTCCAAGTAATTGGGACTACAGGCATGTGCCACAATGCCCAGTTGATTTTTTTTTCACTTTTTGTAGAGAGGTGGTTTTGCCATGTTGCTCAGACTGGTCTCAAACTCCTGACCTCAAGTGATCTACCCTCCTCAGTCTCCCAACGTGCTAACACTATAGGCGTGAGCCACCATGTTAAGCCTGAACTTTATATTCTTAACTGTATTTTAAATAGTTTAGTAAATGCCTTCCCTTGGTACATGGTTGGTATAGATACAAAAAATTCTATTCCCCTTTAAAGGTTGGCTTGAACGTTATCTTTACAATACAGTGGTTTGGATATTGGTGACAGTTCTTCTGATATTTCCAGATAAATTAAAAACTTGTATAGATATCCACACGATTAAGGAGAAACTGATTTTGTATCAATTAAATATACAAAAATCTTCCCTGTTGAATTCACACAATGCGTATAGGCCTAGGATCTTAAATACATTCACAGTTAAGTTGGTGTTCCTTAGGAGTGTGTGATGCTCATGTTTGCAGATGTCAGTGCCATGGTCATGCCGATAACTGCGACACAACAAGCCAGCCATATAGATGTCTCTGCTCCCAGGAGAGCTTCACTGAAGGACTTCATGTGAGTTCTATTTTATGCATGGAGATCTTAAAAAAAAATAGTAGAGATGGTGACTATAAATTCTATTAAGCTAATTTTGGCCTAACAAATGAAAATAAATTTAAAAACTGATATGGACTTAAGATGTCAATTATTGCAGAGTTTTTGTAAAGAAAAATAACAGCCATCAATTAAGTTGAAATTGTATTTTTTAAAAATAATTTCAACCAGAGAAATTACAACTGAAACCAAATGCTAAGCTTTCTTCTTTATCTTTTGTTTTTCTTTCTTTGTTTCATCACTGTTATCATATTTTATAAAACAATTTTTAATGTATCTGGATAGCATGGCACTAAACAAAAAATAGTTTGATTCTTACTAAAGGGTATTTATACAAACGTATCAGTAAACAAGAAAAGCATCTTTAGATGCAGAACAATTTTTATGTATTTATGTGAATCAAGGTTCATTTATTGCTAATACCAGGCATTTTAATTAATTGAAAATAGGTAGTAAAATGATTTATGAGTTATGTTACTGTAGTTTTCTGTGATGGTCAGGGGAATTCCATAGTTGACGTGGAATTTTAGCTTCATCTTTAGGGGAAAGAGGTAAGTGCAAATAAAATCAAGAAATATTTGTTGGTAGGAATATCTAGCAACAACATCAGAAATAGCTGATGTGAAAGAGGGTTCAATGGCAGTAACAATTATATCAATAATGACAGCAGATAATATAGACTCTTCAGTAAATATGTTTGAGACAACTGGCTGCTAATTTGCAAGAAAATAAAGTTAGAGTTCTACCTGATGGTATGTACAAAAATATATGTGGCTTAAACTTTTAGTGAAAAATAACTATAAATATATTAAAATAAAAATTAGAAGAATACTTACATATCTTAAGTTGAGGGCTTTTATTAGATAAGCAAATGAAATACAAACAGAAACAAACATCTGGAGCTATGAAGGAAATTAATGACACATTCTGTTACATAAATATTTAAAATTCTACACAGTGCAAGGGTTAGCATAAATGTAATGTAGTGATAGATGATGGCTTGATAGGAAATATTTATATCATATTAACAGGTAAAGAGTTAAGATTCCTAATACACAAGCATTTACAAAACACTAAGAAAAATATAACAGTCTGATAAAAATGAGCAAATAGATGAACAAGCAATTTACAAATGAACAAATTATACTTTTAATAAACATATAAAAGGTTACCCAACCTCAGTTTTAATCAAATTCAACAATTGTTTCTAATATTTCAAATTAGCAGAAAATATAAAGATTGGTAACACTTAGGACTTGTGAGAATATAACCTTTAACACATCACTGATATGATTGCCAATTGATACAACAGTTTTGGGGACAATTTGTCCACCTCTGCTAAAATTAAATTTTCAAATATAGTGAACTACATTATATAATTGCTGTCATTCTAAAAAGCAGTTCTTCAATGACAAGTGTATGGAATGGTGTATTAGTCTGTTTGCATTGCTATACAGGAAGACTTGAGACTGGGTAAATAGTAAAGAAAAGATATTTATTTGGCTCATGGTACTCCTGGCTATACAAGCATGGTGCCAGCATCTGCTTGGTTTCTGGTGAGGCCTCAGAAAGCTTACAATCATGACAGAAGGCAAAGCCAGAAGCCAGGCTCTTTTGAACAGCCATGTCTAAACAGTCATGAACTAACAGAGTGAGATCTCACTGCTGAAGGGAGGGCACTTCATGAAGGATTCACCTGCATGACGCAAACACCTCCCACCAGGCTCACCTCCAACACTGGGGATCACATTTCAACATGAAATTTGGAGGGGACAAACATGCAAACTATATCAAATGCTTATATTTTTATCATTTTTGTTACATAAATATAGGCTTAATGTTAGTGCATTTTAGCTTTTCAGATGGTAGCACTGTCTCATACACTCCTGTATGACTTGTAAACATCTCTGCCTCTTGGAACTTGCCTTACACTTGTGCTTTAGTTACTTCACTTCTCTGTGCAGTTATTTTAGGATATTATAGAGCATCTTGCTTTTTAAAAAACCATCTGTAAAGGTTTTGGCAAACTCCATTTCTGTCTTCTGATTCTTACTCTGATCTAATTTGCTTTTGACTAACATTAGTGAGAATAGTTCAATGGCAAGAATATTATCTATAATGCAGACTTTCTCTGGCACATTAAAATGTAGTCCCACTCCTCAGTTTCAGCTCAGAGTCTTTGATTTAGTTATGGCCTACTTTCTTTCTTTCTATGTGCTCAGACCAAAACTTCCATGGTCTAATTTACATATCCTTTTGAATTAATTTTCTAGATCACTGCTTTATATACATGTAGTCCTCACCATTAGTCAATACTTGTTTTAAAAGAAGAAATATTTTATGGTTTTCTTTTGGATTTCCAATGTTTAGAGTCTTTGCATTTGGTTTGATTAGTATATTATGAGAAAAAATCTTTTAGAAGAACTGATTTTAATATGCTTGATTGTATGGCTTATCATATTGTCACAGAAATGAAATTAATTGGATTAACTTGATTGATTCACTCTTTACTGGGCCATAATTATGTGTTTAAATTTTTGCCAATTTTATTTGTTCTATTTTAAAGTTAAAGTAACATTTATTATATTTTTCTACTGTCTCCTTTTGGTCCCTTAAGATGGACACTTACTTCCTTATAATCAGTGATTTGTTTCATGAACCTTGTCCTCTCCTCCACAAAGCCACTAATACCCCAATTAAAAAACACTTTGGGATGAATTCAGTGGGGCACCTTGAACTGAATATATCTAGTATTTGCAAGCTACAGTTTGGATAATACCTTCATATGATATGTTCTCTTATGAACTTCTCTTGCTTTCTGTTGACTGGTCAGTTGGTGTTAGTCTCTCTCATTTGCTTTTGATGTCCTATCTTGTTTTTTCTTTCTCTCTCTCTTCAATTGCTCACAGTTAAGTGTTTGATATTTTCTGATTCTTGGATGATTTCATGCTTCCCCTTAAAAATAGAGCCATTAAATGAATGAAGACTCATGATTGGTTTCAGAAGTCAAGTTGGGATTTTCAGACTTGGTCTCAGGTGGTGACTGTTGGATTATGAACTAGTGAAATAATTAACTACAATTTGGATTGAGAATACATTTTAATGCTTCTTATTTAGACATTAAGTACCTTTTGAAAACAAACATGAAAAAGTAAACTTTTTGTTATTTTCCTCCTTGACATATTTTGATAATTTATGAATTTAGCCATAAATTTTAAAAAGCAACAAATATAATTTACTTAGCAAAGTTTGGCAAATGCAGCTGCAGGGAAAAAGTCAATAGACTGTTAAGTTGAATGATTTCTCAGTCCTGTGATATTTTCAACAATGTACTGAAAATGACAAATGATTTTATAGAAGCATTAATAGGCATGACATTTTCCTCTGTTATCATTCAAAGTATTTTAATACATGTAGGGACTTACGTGTCTGAGAAAAGTTGTCTTACAGTAATTTGAAAATATACCTATTCTAATGCTTTTCATGTTGTTCTACTTTTTAAAAATAATACGTTTTAATATAAGCCATTCATTTCCTATTGGAATCCATGTTCTTTTTAAAGACCTGGACATAATCCAAAAAGAATGTCTTCAATTCCACAGTATTATGCTATCCATTAATAATATTATTCAATAAACAGGGCTTTTGTGAATTATATTACAGACATTTGGCAAACAGATGAAAATGTAAGCACTGAAAATATGCCAGTTCTTGGCAACTGTCTTTCCTATGAGAAAGTATTTTTAGTAAAAGCGAAAATGAATGAAGTTGAGAAAAAGTGGAATGGTGAATTCAGGGGCAGGTTCACATACTTAGCCATCCTAAGGAATTTTCCATACAAAATATTCTTCATTTGTTTATAAGGCTTCAATGTCACAAATTGATGGCTCACAGGTAGAAACAGCGTTTAAACAGTTTTAATTTAATTTTCTGCAAGAGTTTTCACTTTAAAATATTTATTCTTCAACTGCTTTTTTTTTTTTTTTTTTTTTTTTGAGAGGGAGTCTCACTCTGTCACTGAGGCTGGAGTGCAGTGGCATAATACTGGCTCACTGCAACCTTGGCCTCTCAGCTTCAAGTGATTATCCTGTCTCAGCCTCCCAAGTAGCTGGGACTACAGGTGCACACCAGCACACGTGGCTAATTTTTTTTTTTGGTTTTTTTTTTTTTTTTTTTTTTTTTTTTTTTTTTTTTTTTGACAGGGTTTTGCTCTGTCACCCAGGCTGGCATGCAGTGGCATAATCATGGCTCACTGCAACCTCAACTTCTGGGCCTCAAGTGATCCTCTCATCTTAGCCTTCCAAGTAATTGGGACTACAGGCATGTGCCACAATGCCCAGTTGATTTTTTTTTCACTTTTTGTAGAGAGGTGGTTTTGCCATGTTGCTCAGACTGGTCTCAAACTCCTGACCTCAAGTGATCTACCCTCCTCAGTCTCCCAACGTGCTAACACTATAGGCGTGAGCCACCATGTTAAGCCTGAACTTTATATTCTTAACTGTATTTTAAATAGTTTAGTAAATGCCTTCCCTTGGTACATGGTTGGTATAGATACAAAAAATTCTATTCCCCTTTAAAGGTTGGCTTGAACGTTATCTTTACAATACAGTGGTTTGGATATTGGTGACAGTTCTTCTGATATTTCCAGATAAATTAAAAACTTGTATAGATATCCACACGATTAAGGAGAAACTGATTTTGTATCAATTAAATATACAAAAATCTTCCCTGTTGAATTCACACAATGCGTATAGGCCTAGGATCTTAAATACATTCACAGTTAAGTTGGTGTTCCTTAGGAGTGTGTGATGCTCATGTTTGCAGATGTCAGTGCCATGGTCATGCCGATAACTGCGACACAACAAGCCAGCCATATAGATGTCTCTGCTCCCAGGAGAGCTTCACTGAAGGACTTCATGTGAGTTCTATTTTATGCATGGAGATCTTAAAAAAAAATAGTAGAGATGGTGACTATAAATTCTATTAAGCTAATTTTGGCCTAACAAAT
>NW_012121932.1:3530253-3581263 GCF_000951035.1 Colobus angolensis palliatus | reverse complement strand
CCAGGCAGGTCTTGAACTGACCTCAAGTGCTCCACCTGCCCTGGCCTCCCAAAGTGCTGGGATTACAGGCATGAGCCACCACTCCTGGCCCTCAACTTTTATTTTAAGTTCAGGGGAACATGTGTAGGATGTGCAGGTTTGTTACTTAGGTAAAGGTGTGCCATGGTTGCTTCTTGCATAGATCATCCCCTCACCTAGGTATTAAGTCCAGCAACCATTAGCTATCCATGCTGATGCTCTTCCCTCAACCCCCGACCATCCCTAAGAGGCCCCTATGTGTGTTGTTCCCCACCATGTGTCCATGTGTTCTCATCATTCAGATCCCACTTATAAGTGAGAATACGTAGTGTTTGGTTTTCTGTTCCGGCATTGTCTTGCTGAGGATAATGACTTCCAACTGTGTTCATGTCCCTTCAAGTGATTTATATTCCTGGTAATATACAGTAATGGAATTGCTGGGTCAAATGGTATTTCTGCCTCCAGGTCTTTGAGGAATTGCCACACTGTCTTCCACAATGGTTGAACTAATTTATACTCCCACCAACAGTGTAAAGGTGTGCCTTTTTCTCCGCAACCTTGGAGCTTCTGCACAGAAAAAGAAACTATTGTCAGAGTGAACAGACAACCTATAGAAGGGGAGAAAATTTTTGCAATCAATCCATCTGACAAAGGCATAATATCCAGAGTCTAGAAGGAACTTAAACAAATTTACAAGAAAAAAAAAAAAAAAAACATTAAAAATTGGGAAGGAACCCTGAGTCAGCGAGTTGTTGCCAGGGGAGGACATGAATGTCTTCTTTTGAGAACTGTCTGTTCATGTTCTCTGCCCAGTTTTTAATGGGGTTGTTTGTTTGAGAACAGTTCTCAAAAGAAGACATACGTGCGGCCAACAAACATATGAAAAAAAGCTCAACATCACTGATCATTAGAGAAATGCATATCAAAACCACAATGAGATACCATCTCATGTCAATCAGAATGGCGATTATTAAAAGTCAAAAAATGGCACTTACAAATTTTTAATTCCTCACTTCTCTTAATCAGAACATAGTCTAACACTGTATCCATTTCCTCCCCTGTCAACAACTCGCTGACTCAGGGTGGCATTTACCCCACTTACAACAATATCACTCTTCGGTTTGCTACAACATTCACTACTATATCTGGGCGACCTCACTTTGGTGAACTACCTGGCCTTCAAAGACTTTGAACTTCTGAACCTTGTAAAGCAAAACTGATTGATAGATTGAGACACTGGAAGCTAGAATACATCATTAATTATTCTTAGTATAGCACGACCAGCTGTTCATTGCTATATTCATTGTTAACTCCTATTTCTTTTACCCATTTATAAAAATAAAAACTCACAACTCAAGAAAATCTATTAGCAAAGACACTGTTGACTCTGAGATGAAATTAAAGCCATGCTTACTTTTTTTAAAAATTACATTTTTGACGTCTAAAAACATTTACCTTGGGGAGCGTCACTGATTCTCCTCTGTACTTTTTGACTAGGAACTCCGATACATTTTGGTATTGTATTGGCAATTTTAAGGGCTTGACTTTAATGTATGATACATACCGTAAATAATAATGGCATATTTAACTCATTGAGAATACTTTTAGAATATTTGTCACATTTCTTCCCAAGAATGTAAAAAAGCAGTAAATGCTTAATTTACTAGACCCACTTGAGAACTGATTTAGGGTGAAATAAATCCAAAGCCTAGATGCTATTCGTTAACTTTCATACAGAGTTAAACATTTCAAAGTAGAATTTAGAAATAGATGGTATTGAACTTGCATGAATCATTATATATCTCACAAGTTACAAACACATATGTTATTTATAAATGTTTAATTTTATTTGAATAAAAAACAGCCACTGTTACTTAATTTTTAAGTCAACTTTTAATTTTGAGATACTTGTAGATTTATATACAGTTGTAAGAAACAATGTAAAGACATTTTGTGTACTCTACCAATTTGACCCATGGTAATATCTGCCAAAACTAGTGTTTTTTTTTTCTTTTTAAATCAAAAGTGTGATTTGTGTACAATAAAATATACTTACTTAAAAATATATATTTTGATGAGTTTTGGCATACGTGTACCCTGTATAGTCACTATCTCTGTCAAGATATGGAATGTTTCTCTCTCCCAAACATTCTCTTATGCTTCTTTGCAGCCAGTGCTGTTCCTGAACCCCTAATCCCAGGAAACTGCCAATCTTCTTTCTATCAATACAGATTACTTTTGCCTGTTCCAAAATTTCATAGCATAGAGTTATTTGGTATGTAATATTTTGGTACACAGACTTTTAAATCCCACCTCACTCCCACTTTTAGATCATTCCCTAATTACCTGTGCTGTTAGCTTTACCACAACATAGTATCTCTGGCCCACTTAATCAGAAATCCATTATAAGTATCAAAGGATATATATTAAGCTCAGAGACACAGAATACAAGCTAGGAATTGTAAGCCTAGGTTTATCTGTCAACTAACATATTTGCCAAGCTATAACATATTTATTACTTCTTTTTCTTATCTAGTACTTTCTTTACTTGATCTAAGAGTTCAAGTGTTGAATAGAATCTAGTTTTAAGAAAAGTGTTGTCAGTGGAAACTTGAATCCTTATGAGTTGTCTTTTTCCTTTAATAGCTGCATTTACCTTTCGGGGCTCTGGCCAAGAGTGACGCAATGGTCAGAGTCTCAGCCAGGCACTGGCACTTCATTGGCTACTTAGCTATTCTTTCATCATTTTGTGACATCATTACCTGCAAGGGTAGCCAAGCCTTCACAGAGCACTTTATTAGTAACCATGAACACTTCTTATTCTTTGGCTCTAACTTGTGACCCTTTTAAAACATTAATCATAGACCTTATGAATTAACTACAATCAAACTATCAGTATAAATTTTTGTCAGCTTTATAAATAGCATAGCCAGCTTGAAACTTTTTATATAATAAGCCTTCCTACCACTCAATAATTTGAATGGTGCCAACATCACATTCTAGAATGCTTATTATATAAATGAATATTTCTGTTATTTTTGAAAGTATGTTCCTTTAGAGCACCAAAGTCCAAAAGTATGAATCATCATGACTAATTTGTGTCATATTTATATTATATATCAGGCTTTACCACTGCTTATATTTTCTCTGTTTGTTCACAGATTTTACCCTAAATATATTTCATTTATATTTTAATTTTTGTAATGCTAGTGAATTAATTCATTTTTATATAACTAGCATTCAGACAGTTCATATTATAAGACCGACATTTGATGTACGTTCAGTAAGTCAAGGTAAAGAATTTTCTTTCCTCTCTGACATGATGATATTATTAATCTTTGAAAAACACTTGTACTAGTTCTTTCCCTGAGATAGGTATGTGCATAAATGCTTTTAAAATATAAGTTGAAAACATGAAGAAGAGGTTATGAGCATGGAGATAAATTAAGACAGCTTTACAGGAGAAGCAAATAGAGATAGTGAAAATACAAACATAGTAAAAGATGATATTTGAAGGGATAAGAGTAAAGAATTATCTAAAGTTGAGGAATGATGTGATTTTTCTGAATCCTGAGTAGGCTAAGAAAAGTAAATACATACATAGATATAATATAATAAATCCAATAATCACCAAAGAGCAAGCAGCCAGAAAGCCAAAGACAGAGCAGCATCCTAAAAGCAGCCAGAGAGAAAAATACAAAGTGTAAGAAATTAATTTATAAGACACTACTGATATATTTCTCAACAGCCACAATGAAAATCAGAAGACAGCAGAGTAGTGCCTATGCAAAGAGAAAGCAACCAAGACATATGGAATTGTATTTGTAGTAGTACTATCAATTAGAATCAAGAAAGAAAGAATACATTTTTAGTTTACAAATATATATCCATATTATCACCAGTAGACTCTCAATAAAAGAATTTTTAGAGAATACTTTTCATAAGGAGATATAATGCTTCTAGAAAATAGGCCTAGTGTGAAGGAAGGAATTGTGAGCAAGTAAACCAGCAAATATGTGGATAAATATAGAGGAAATTTTACTGTGTTAAATAAAAATAATATTGTATGTAAGAAGAAGTATAAAAAGTAGCAGGATACCATTAAAGGGTCATTAAAAATAGCATTTAAGAGGAAGGGATAAACCCCAACTTCAGCTCCCTCCACCCATTCTGTTGTACCTTGGGATAAGAAGAGCAGTTACTGAGAAATACTTGTAAAATTCACAGCCAATGAGCACAGGGCTCATTAAAAACTGAAAACTAATCCTAGAATCATAGAACAGCGGTCCACAACCCCTGGACCACTGGGCAGTAGTGGTCTGTGGGCTATTAGAAACTGGAGTGTACAGCAGGACATGAGCAGCTGGTGAGCTATCATTACTGCCTGAGCTCTGCCTCCTGTCAGACCAGCAGTGACATGAAATTCTCATAGGAGCATGAACCCCATTGTGAACTGCACATGTGAGGGATTTAGGCTGTGCACTCCTTATGAGAATTCCTGATGCTTTGAGGTGGAATAACTCCATCTCAAAACCATTCCCCATGTCCTGCTTTCACACCTAGTTCGTGGAAAAATTGTCTTCCACAAAACCGATCCCTGGTGCCAAAAATATTGGTGACAACTGCCATAGAACGCTTTCTCTCCCCTCTCATCTTACCACCACACCATGAAAAGCCTGTTTACCAGAGTTCCCTTTACCCAGTTCATGATGTCTGGATTTCAACAAAAAGTTACAAAGCACACTAAAAGACCAAAAACAAACAAACAACCTCACAGTTTGAAGAGGTAGAGCAAGAATGAGAATGAGACTCAGACCTGGAAGGGATATGGAAATTATCGGATGAGGATCTTAAAGCAGCTCTGATGAATACACTAAAGACTCTAATGGAAAAAGTAGACAACATGCAAAAATAGATGGTAATATAAACAGAAAGATAAAAATTCTGACAAAGAAGCGAAAAGAAAAGCTAGTGATCAGGAACACTTTCATAGAAATAAAGAATGCCTTTAATTGGACCATTAATAGTTGGGGACAGCTGAGAAAAGAATCTGAGTTTGAAGATGTGTCAATAGAGACCACCAAAATAGAAAGGTAAAAAGAAAAATGACTGAACAAATAGAGCAGAATATCTAAGAACTGTGGGACAACTACCAAAAATGTAAATACATAAAATGGGGAAGAAGAAGAAGAGGAAGAGAAAGGAACAGAAGAAATATTTGAAAGAATAATGACTAAGAATTTTTCGTATTCCAAATGCAGAAAAATCAAAGTTACAGGAAAATATTTTAAAAGGAGCCTGGTGAAAAGGGGAACATCTAGCCTATGAAAAAGTAAAGATAAGAATTACATTCTACTTCTCCTCAGAAAGCATGCAAGCAAGAAAAGTGGTTACTTAGGTGTTGACAGAAAAAACAAACAAACAAACAAAAACAAACACCTAGAATTCTGTATCTTGCAAAATTATCCTTTAAAAGTAAGGGATAAATACTTTCTCAGACAAACAAAAGACCAGTAGACTTTTCTCACCTTGCAAGAATGTTAAAGGAAGTTCTTCAGAGAGAGAAAAAAAAGGATACAGGTCAGAAAACTCAGATTGATGTAAAGAAAGGAAGAATATTAGAGAAAGAAAAAATAAAATAACTTTCATTTTTCTTATCTTTAATTGATCTAGTAGATACCAGTTTGTTCAAAATTATAATAAGAACAATGTATTTGATTATTATAGCATGTGTGTAAGTGAAATGAATGATGGCAACAATACAAGACACCAGAGGGAGCAACTAGGAATACCTTATTATTATTAGGTACTCATGCCACCCTTTAAGTGGTATCGTGTTATTTAAAAGTCAACTTGGAACTCTCGCATGACACTATTTTGTCTTGATAAGTTCAAGCTCTGTCTGCGGTTCTCCCGTCCTCCATGCCAGGTAGGTGTCAGAGGCTGCTCTGGATGTTAACTCTTCCGCCCCATGACTTCCAGTTCCAAAATGGCGGCACAGAAACAAGTTGCCACCCCACAACCCCACCGTGCCCACCCACGCCAAAAAAATAAAAAATAAAAAAATTAATGAATATACAGTGCTGAGATTATCATCAGAAATTGTCACAGTAGTCCAGAACTGAAATAGGAAGATATAACTGTTCCCAGGGCCATAAGGAAGTGAGAAACACCAACTGGATGGTAAGAGAACCTGACTTTCACATTTGTGGCACTCCTTACCCCATTCTCCCTGACACCAGATGTGCAGAAGATTTTCCTCCAACTCACTTTTTTTCTACACCGGAAAAACTGATATTGAGGTAAACAACCAGCTTCCCCAACCATCCTGGGTTACCGGAAAGAGACCTGTCCTACCCATGCCTCAACCCACTGGAAGCGTCATGAGTGCCTAAAGGGAGACATATTCCTGAAGATGGGCAGAGACAAAGGGGGATGTAGGTCTATCATCCCTAGCCCTGGAAAGTCTGCTCTGTATCTTGGCCAATGGAGACACAAGGTCAGAGTGGCTGCTTGGCAGCACTACGATGCAAGAGGATTGTTTCACAGTTCTCCTCAGCCCAAACCCTTGATCAGCCTTCCCATACTGTCAGGATATTCCCTTTGGGACCTCTCTTATTAAGAAGGGCACAATTGGATTGTTTACTGAAGCCAAGGCGAACCTGGGCTTAAAGCGCCCCCTATAGCCCCCTAGAGGAAGCAATTTAGCAGCAAAGACGTAGATACATGTTCATAAGAAAAACAGCAATAGGACACTATGATGTCTTCAAACAGATAAAACAGGGAACCAGGGACTGGCCCTACAAAGACAGTAGTATGTGAACTCTCTGACCAAGAATTTTAAAATGCAGTTTTAAGAAAACTCAGTGATCTCCAGTACAACACAGAAAAATAATTCAGAAATTTGTTAGAGAAACTTAACAAAGAGATTGAATTTTTAAAAAATCAACCAGAAACCTTGGAACTGTGAAATAAATTTGCTGAACTGAAAAATTCACTAGTATCTCTCATAAGCAGAATGGATTGCACAGAGGAAAGAATCAATGAGCTTGAAGACAGAATATTTGAAAATATACGGTCAGAGGAGAAAAAAGGACACAAAGAAATGAAGATAGCCTATAAGATATAGAAAATTATTAATACCTCAAATGGCCAAATATAAGAATTAGTGGTATTCAAGAGGGAGTTGAACAAGAGGAAGGATTATTTGTCTTATTCAACAAAATAATGACAGAAAATTCCAAAATTTAAAAGTCTACTTGTATTAGTTGTAAATGTATATTACAAATTTTATAGGGCAGCCCCCCAAAAAGTGTAAAAAGGTATAGTTGCTATATGTAATACTTAGAAAGGAAAGAAAATGGAACCGTGTAAAAATGTTCAATTAAAACCACAAAAGGTAAAAAGTATATAGAAAACAAGAATAGTATGTAGAACAAAAAAGTATATAGAAAACAAGAAAACAAGAACAATGAATAAAAGTAGTAGATACTAATCCAAATATGCCAGTAACTGAGTGTCAGTGGTCTAAATACACAAATTAAAAGAGAGAGATTGTTAAAATGAATTCAAGAATAAAACCAACTCATTTTATAATGCCAACATTACCCTATACCAACACCAGACAAAGAAATTACAAGAAAAGAAAACCACAGACCAATATCTCTCATAAAAATAAATGCAAAAATTCTCAACGAAATATTCAAAATAAAACTGTACTGAGGAATGTGTAAAAATAATTATATACCAGAACCAAGAAGGATTTATCTCAGGTTTGCCAGACTGGTTCAACATTCAAACATCAGCTAAAGTAATTCCTCATATCAACAGGCTGAAGGTTAAAAATTACAATATTATATCTATAGATGTAGAAAAAGCATTTGACAAAATCAAACATCCGTTCATGATCAAAACTCTCAGCAAATAAGGAGTAGAGGAGAACGTATTCAAGGGAAAATATGTATGAAAATCTACAGTGAACATCATACTTAATGATATGAAACCAGAATATTTTCTGCTAAGATCAGGAACAAGGCAAGAATGTTTCCTCTCACCACTCCTTTTCAGCAATGTATTAGGAAGGAATAAAAACAACAATCTCATTTCAAAATAAGGCAATAAAGGAGAGGGAAAGAAAAAGGATGTATAGAAAATAGAAATTCCAAATAAATAAACAATCATAAGAAATCTAAATGTGCTGAATGTATTAGAATTATAAGACTGGCTGAAAGAGAAAACAACATCCACCTATTGTCTGACCAGAGGCTGAATTAGGGCGAGAGAATGTCTTAGTTGCAAACGTTACAAAGCACCAAAAAAAAAAAAAAAAAAAAAAGAAAAGAAAAGAAAACACCCTATTAAGCAAGATTTAAAATATTTTTATGTAATATTTCAAAAAGTCAAATGATTTTAAAACCTATAATTAAAAATCAAAATTTTAAGTAAAGACACATTAGCGTTGCTTGTTTAATGGTCCTGCGTTATTTTGGAATGAGAACTGTTGTTTCTAATCAGTTCATAATTCCTGCCTACTTGTTTTATAAGGTTGGCATGTCCCTGTCTCATATAAGGTTTTACAATGGTCTAAAAACAGACTAGGCATGATGGGACATTATCCATAACTATTTTTTAAAAAATTGTAGAGTGTTTATTAACTTTTTCCATTTGGCTCCAAATATTGGCATATATTGTCTAATTGTATACACAGGATCATATTTTTCCTTTGCCCTCATGCAGCAATGCAGTTCAGCATGGTACTTGTGCTGAGGCTGTGAGAGATGTACCTAAAAAACAAATACACTTTAAGTTTGAAAATTTAAGAAAGTTGGTATGAGCTACGTAAATATTAGGCAAAATAGACTTTACTGTTTCATTAAGAAAAAAGAGGCCTATTATATAATTATAAAATGTAAAATTCTAAGCTTACATGCATCTTATCTTAATTTCAAAAGTATAAAGCAAAAATGTATAGAACAGAAAGAGAAATCGTCAAGTTCTACCATCAGCATAGAAGAATTTAATACATCTCTTATTTAAAATGTCTTTTTATAAAAAGAAAGAAAAGCTACATACTAGCAGTTGACATTAGCAAGAGAACGCATATGTAACTGACAAAGGTAACATTTAAATTAAGCAAACTATTTGAAAAACAGACAAAAGAGGTGAATGAACAAATAATTCACAGAAGAAGCCAGAAGTGGCAACTGAAATGGTCACTATACGTATAAATACATGTGCAACTTTACTGGTTATCAGTAAACTAAAAAAAGAAAAAGGAATGTGATAATATTTTATACCCATCAAGTTGGCAAAGATTGCAAAATCTGGAAATTTCAGAAACTAGCAAATGGGGACTCATACACCACTTATGGGAAGGTGCTGCTGCACTATGGAAAACAATTTGCAAATATCTACATGGAACATTTTACAGTAGTGGATGTGAAGGAATATAGCTATCACATCAACATGACCAGACTTCTCAAACAATCATGACTACGAAAAGCTTGTTTCAGAATAATACATACACCGTATACCATTTATATAAATTTTAAAATCATACAAATAGGAGGAAGAAACTGATAAAAGGATAGGAGGCAGGTCTAACTTGAAGCTCCCACTCAGACAGACAGAGCAGCATATGGAGACACACATCATGAACTTTTGCTCCAAGAACTACTGCAGCAACATACCAGGAAAGCCAAGAGAATCCACATATCCTTTGAAGGAAATAGATTGCTGCTGCTGCATCCAGGAGACAGCTGAAAAACTGTGAGTACCCAAGGTGTGAAAGGGGGATCGTCCACCCCTGAACATGCACCTTTCCTGGGGAACCTGAAGGCCCAGATCACAGGTGATGGATTTGGCCTCACCTGGAACTGAGACAAACTTAGAGAGTTGAGCAAAATATAGGGGTAAAGGAAGCAAGGCGAGGAGCCCTGTGGACTCTCTCAGCCCCAAGGAAAGCCATTTCTGACTTTGTCTCGTAGGGTCCTTGGGGAAGACTGCCAGTGGAATTGGGGAAAGACCACACGGAGAAGGAAGCTTTCAGATGAACTTTGTAACAATTTCGACTGAATGTGAACTTTCTTAGCAGAATCTGGGGGAGAGGATGAACCAGGAGTGCAGACACAGCACAGAAGCTGCAGCAGGCAGGGAGGTGTGAAACCTGAAAGCCCTGCTTGCTTTCCCAGTGGGGAGACCTGGAGCAGGGACAAGTCCTCAGCCCTATTCACACATTGCCTGGAAATAAACTCAGTGCTGTTGTGGAGGGTATTGTGGGAGTGAGACTGGCCTTTTGGGTTGCATGGGAGCTGGGTGAGGCCTTTCACTGCCAGCTTTTCCCTGTGACCTGTATGATGTAGTAGAGGAAGTCATAATTCCCTAGAAACATAACTCCATCTCACTGAGAACCACACCCCCAACACCAGAGCAGCTTCAGCAAGCCCCGCCCAAGGAGAGTCTAGGCTCAGACACACCTAACTCTGCCACTACCTGATGGCCTTTCTCTACCTGCCCTGGTGGCCAAAGACAAAGGACATAATCTCTTGAGAGCTCTATGGCCCTGACCACTTCCTGAGAAACTTATGCAGAAGACTCTAGAGCAAGCTTGTATCCTCCCTATACTACTGCAACTGATGCTGTCTTGAAAGTGTCACCTCCTGTCTGGAGGCCCACCAACACAAAACTAGTGCAATAAACAAAAATATAACAAAGGACCCTCCAGAGTCTACTTCACTCTCCTGCTATCTCCACCAGAGCAGGTGCTGGTATCCAGGGCTGAGAGACCTGAAGCCTGATCACATCACAGGGCTCTTTGCAGACACTCCCCACTACCAGTCTGGAGCCTGGTAGCTCCAATGGACAGCTAGATCCAGAGGAGAAACAACAATCACTGCAGTTCAGCTCTCAGGAAGGCACATCTCTGAGCACCCACATCTAAGTAGCACCCTGTGGGAAGAGAGAATCTGAACAACAGCACTTGAGCCCCAGATCTTCCCTCTGACATAGTCTAATCAAATGAGAAGGAACCAGAAAAACAGTTCTAGTAATATGACAAAACAAAGTTCTTTAATACCCCCAAAAGATCACACTAGCTTACCAGCAATGGATCTAAACCAAGAAGAAAACTCTGAATTGCCAGAAAAAGAACTCAGAAGGTTGATTATTAAGTGACTCAAGGAGGCACCAAAGGTGAATACAAACTCAAAGGAATTTCAAAAATGTTACAGGATATGAACAGAAAAATCTCCAGAGAAATAGATAGCATAAATAAGAAGCAATCATAATTTCCAGAAATTAAGGACACACTTAGAGAAATGCAAAATACACTGGAAAGTCTCAGCAATAGAATCCAACCAGTAGAAGAAAGAACACCAGAGCTTGAAGACAAGGCTTTTGAATTAATCCAATCAAACAAAGACAAAGAAAAATTTTTAAAAATGAACAAGGCCTCCAAGAAGCTTGGTATTATGTTAAACAACCAAATCTAAGAATAGTTGGTGTTCCCAAGGAAGAAGAGAAATCTAAACGTTTAGAAATCTATTTGAGGGAATAATCAAGGAAAACGTCCCCACCCTTGCTAGAGATCTAGACATCCAAATACGAGAAGCTGAAAGAACACCTGAGAAATTCATCACAAAAAGGTCATTGCCTAAGCACATAGTCATCAGGTTATCTAAAGTCAAGATGAAGGAAGGAATCTTAAGAGCTGTGAAGCAAAAGCATCAGGTAACCTATGAAGGAAAACCTGTCAGATTAACAGCAGGTTTCTCAGCAGAAACCCTGCAAGCTAGAAGGGATTGGTGTCCTATCCTTATCCTCCTTAAACAAAACAGTTATTGGCCAAGAATTTTGTATCCAGTGAAATTAAGCTTCATAAATGAAGGAAAAATACAGTCTTTTCCAGACAAAGAAATGCTGAGAGAACTTATCACCACCAAGCTAGCACTACAAGAACTACTAAAAGCAGCTCTAAATTTTGGAAGAAATCCTTGAAATACACCAGAATACAACCTCCTTAAAGCATAAATCTCATAGGACCTATTAAAAAAACACAATTTAAATAAAAGTATTCAGGCAACAAATACCATGATGAATAGAATGGTATCTCACATCCTAATGCTAGCATTGAATGTAAATGGCCTAAATGTGCTGCTTAAAAGATACAGAATGGCAGAAAGGATAAGAACTCACCAACCGAGTATCTGCTGTCCTCAAGAGACTCATCTAACACATAAGGACTCACATAAACTTAAGGTAAAGAGGTGGAAAAAGATATTTCACGAAAATGGACACCAAAAGCAAACAAGAGTAGCTATTCTTATATCAGACAAAACAAACTTTAAAGCAACAGCACTTAAAAAAGAAAAAGAGGGACATTATATAACGGTAAAAGGACTAGTCCAACAGGGAAACATCACAATTCTAAATATATATGCACCTAACTCCAGAGCTCCCAGATTTATAAAACAATTGCTAATAGACCTAAGAAATGAGATAGACAGCAACACAATAATGGTAGGGACTTCAGTACTCCACTGACAGCACTAGACATATCATCAAGACTGAAGGTCAACAAAGAAACAGTGGACTTAAACTATACCTTAGAACAAATGGACTTAACAGATATTTACAGAACATTCTACCCAACAACTGCAGAATATACATTCTATTCATCAGCACATGAAACATCCTCCAAGATACACCATGTGATAGGCCACAAAACAAGTCTCAATACATTTAAGAAAATTGAAATTATATCAAGTACTCTCTCAAACAATTGTGAAATAAAATTGGAAATCAGCTCAAAAAGGAAACCTCAAAACCACGCAAATACATGGAAATTAAATAACCTGCTTCTCAATGATTATTGGGTCAACAATGAAACCCAGATGGAAATTTAAAAAATCCTTTTACTGAATTGTTTGATATAGTGACACAATCTGTCAAAACCTCCATGATACAGCCAAGGTAGTGCTAAAAGGAAAGTTCATAGCATTAAATGCCGATATCAAAAAGTCTGAAAGAGCACAAATAGACAATCTAAGGTCACACCTCAAGGAACTAGAGAAACAAAAACAAACCAAACCCACTGTTAGTGTCTTAATAAGGAAGTAAAAAAATGTATGCTGAGATTGCTAAGATCTATAATAATAATGAATCTTCTATCTGTGAAATAGTGAAAAAAAAAAAGAAATTAGTGCTAGATTTGCTGTCACACCACAAACTGCAAAAGTTATGGCCACAGTGCTAGATAAGTGCTTAGTTTAAAAGAAAAAAGAAAAAAGAAAAAGCATTAAATTTGTGACTGGAAGACATGAACAGAAAATATGTACTACATAGAAACAAAATATGTACTACATAGTACATATAGTACCAAACCCAGTTGCTGTCACTTGGAACATAGAGATCTGGCATCTACTGGAGCTCTTAAAATGTATTCCTTATGGAAAACAGGACTACTTACCGTATTACTAAATTACTAAATTATTAGTAATTTAATAATTACTTAATTATTAGTGCAGTGGAATACATATGGCAGTGTCTTGTTTCTAAGTTGAGTGGTACATAAAATAGTACAATTCTTTGTTTTTAAATTATTCATAAATTTATTTTTAATATTTCAATATAATTTCCCTCAAATACAATAATATGATTGATTAATCTATCAGAAATATATCATCTATGTAAATACTCATGCTACTACTAAAGACAGAGTGAAAGTGATTCTATTCACAATGGAATAACCATTACTAAATTAATGATTACTGTGTACATTTATAGTTTTACTGTGAAGATTGATCATTTGCTAGTTTTAGTCACTCAACAAATATTTATAAATCTCTTCTATGTGTAGAGCATTATGCTAGAGTACAGTCATTATGTCTTAATTATAGATGCAAGTATTTGAAAATATTGAAGGACCTTCATTTGTGAAATTCAAAAAAGATTCCCTGGTAGACACTAATTACTATAATAAATAGAGATGATTTCAGTGCAAGCAAATGATTCAGACTAACAATTAGTAATTAACAAATAATATGAATAGTGTAGACATTTTAAATCTTAAAGAAAAATTCAAATGCAGCAATACTTAAGAAAGGTTTTTTTAATTTACTAATGTAGTAATCAAGTCTAATACTAGACAAAATTTCCAATATAAAATATCCTTTATATTTAAATAATCAAATACTTTTATATCAGTTGACTACGTTTAGAGGAATCTTAAATATTAAAAAACATCAATAATGCCTTATGCTTCTTAGTATGTGAATTCATATTTGTATGATGTATGTTATTTTGGAGAGTTGCCTGTAAACAATATATTAATATAATGAATCCAGCTTTTCTTCATTGAATTCCTTTGTAAAATAATGAAGGTTATCCTGAATAAATATGGTCTCTATTCAAGGCCATATCTCCTGGAATATCAATAGGGTTAAATTATTATGGTTGCAATAAAATAGAATTGCTTTATCTCATCCATTATCTACAATCTTGAACAAACTTTAAAATCTTCCTTCTGTTCTCTTAAGGGAACGTGGTATGTCCGCATGTGTCTTTTTTATTTAGTGCGCTCAACAATCCATAAACAAGAGGAAGAAGGAATGAAGAAGGACAGGCATTTCAAAGGAGAAATCACATACCTAACAACATACAGTATTGAAAATTAACAAATAAGAATCAAGGCCTCTCATGAAAATGGTTCCATCTCATTCAACCACTAGACATAATTAGGTCTGTATTCACAAGGCCTACAGTAAGGAAATTCTGCTTAAAAATAAATAGTTATATTTATATATAGATAACATGTAGACTGAAGGATTATCCAAACAATCAGTTGCTGTTTTTCCAAATGCAGGTTTTATGTCACATTATTACGATTTGTTTTATTGGATAATTTTGCAATCTTCCATTTCACTTTGCCCATAGAATTAGACTAGGCATTACTTGAATTAGAATGTTTCTAAAAATAGCCAGTTATGTTAATAATTGAAATATTGAAGTAACTACGTATGATGTGTTTGTGATCATTGTATTGTCACCTATATTTGATCAGTATTGTCTAACAGTATTAGTAGTTGTTTATTTTATGCTATTAATTTTAGTATCTAAAGAGTAAGTACATTGTATCTGTGAACACTTCAATTATGTAAGAATTTCTAGCCAAGGGAAAGATAATTACTGAGAAAGGAATATGTCACTGAAGGATAAACACATGGTATTTCTGTCTTCTCAGTGATAAAGGATAGTATTTGTTTTGGCTTTTCTAATTGAAATTACATAATCCATAGATAGAAATTCACAGGTAAAGTATTATTGCATTTGCCTTTAAGCCTTTAATGTTACTATTCAATTAAATGCTAGTCACATTAAAGTACAGTTCTATAATGTGTCATAAATGCAAAGAGTCTGTTAGGACATTCACTCAGACGTTCATCAAATATATATCGATCGCCTCCCATGTGCAAAGCACTGAGCTATTTTCTGTCTAGATTCTCTATGTAGTTGGGCACTTTATCTGTGTCCCCCTCTGAAATCTATCACTGATAATAAATTAACAAGTATGTCTAACATTACGTTTGCCATGGGAACATTAGAGTTACCTAGGGACACTTCTATTGGCAAAAAGATACCTGAGCACACTGAAGTTTTTGTGTTTATGAAGATGATTTCTCTACCTAGTAGACAAATCACAGTGAAACTGGATCCTTTGAATTACAATTGAATTGCTCCAGCCAAAGGAAAGGGGAAGACTTGAATAGAGCTGGAGGACAATTACTGTTATTAGAGATTTAGTCTCTTAACATTTCCAACATAGGGGGCTGGTTTCTACTGATGAGAAAGGGAAAATGTACAGATTTTTAGAGGGTCTCCAATTCATTCAGGCCCTCTGGGAATAGTTTTTAAAATTACTTCTTTTATTCAGTGAGCAGTACTGTAACAGTACTAAAAAGTGATCATTTTATGATCTCTCACTTTGAAGCAGATTGTCTTTCTCTCCTTCTCACATAGGCAGTGCTGCATCCATATCTCTAAATTTTATAGCCAGGAGTAGAATAACTACATCTCTTGGTTTCTAGGGCTTTGCTGTCCAGTTTAGACTCAGCAGAAAGAAAAGATGGACTGAACCAGTGTGACTCCAGTCAACCCCTCTCTCCCTGGAATACTATTTTCTGTCCCTGAAGTCAGTATAAACATGCAGATTAGAAGTGAGATCTCTGAAGGAGAACATCCAGATACATAAATTGAGTACCTACTATGTTCTAGGGCTCCTTCTAGGCACTTCTTCAACACATTGAACACAAGTTGTTTTCAATGACTCGTTGTGATCATTATAAACTTAAGCTTCCAAAGGTCATTGACACTGGGAGCTCTCAGGACCTGGAGAGGAAATTTTCTCCCTAGCCCCCAACCTTTAGCAAGGACTTTATGTATCTTTGTCTAAGAGGACATTTTTCTTCCTTCTTTTTTCAAAGATACATAGTAGGCATTTAAGATTGTTGGATAAGTTACTGAATAAATAAATTGCTCTTGTAGTTAAATTACTTTAACTTGTACTTTACACAAGTTTCTACTATCTTTGTAAATTTGAAGGTGTTAAGAAATAAATAAAATTGAGTGTGTAGCTTGTCACGGTGGCTCATGCCTGCAATCCCAGAACTTTGGTAGGCCGAGGTGGGCGGATCGCTTGAGATCAGGAGTTTGAGACGAGCCTGGGCAACAAGGTCTTTCTACTAAAAAATACAAAAATTAGCTAGATATGGTGGTGTGCACCTGTAGTCCCAGCTACTTGGGAGGCTGAGGCATGAGAATCTCTCATATCCGGGTGGCAGAGGTTTCAGTGAACCCATATAGTGCCTGGGCTCCAGCCTGGGCAACAGAGCAGGACTCTGTTCTTTGTCTCCAAAAAAAAAAAAAAAAACCAAAAAGAAAACTCAGTCTGTTGGGAGTGGAGTTGATAAAAATGCTTTGGAGACTATGGGTTATCTTTGAAAGACTGTCTTTGCTACTGCTCTGTAATAGTAACAAAGGAACACTATACTTCAGTTTAATGATCCAGAAGAAAGAACTGTCATTGTGTATTATTAGAAGATAATGTAATAAAATAAATTTCATCAGTGTCTTCTAGATTCAATGATTATTCAATGATTTTCGTACCTGAACATGTCAAAGTATTTGGCTGCAACTTAGCCGAGTTGATTAGTAGCCTTTAAGAAGCTATCAAAATGAAAGCAGTTAAATGAATCAGTGATAAAGGTCCTTGACCCTGATATAGCCATTGTCTAATCTCATAATTTGAGCATTCAGGGACATATCGGGGGAATCCAGTTGTTACAGAAGAAACCGAAACATAATTGAAAGTGACAAATGATCAACTGGAGATTGGGAAAACATGAAATAGAAAACCATTTGCTTCGGGAGCTGCATAAAATATAAGATACAGTGTTCTTGATTTTAAATCAAACTTTAAAATCACTGGTAGAAAAGGTACATGAAAATTATGAGAATTCAAAAATTTACTTATAATGCACTTACCAATTATTATTTCTTCCATTTTGTCATGGTTATCCTTGTATTATCTGAAAAGAGTTGTTAAGAAACAATTATGGGACCAAGAATTTAACACTTTATGAAACTTTATAATCAAAGAGTAGACTACAAAGTATTCCTTCTATCTGTCTTTGTAAACCACACAAAATGATAATAGAACAGTATCATCTTTAGGATCAAAGACCCAAATAGACGTTGGTGTGTCATTTAGTTGTGTATAAGTCAAATTTTAAAACAAATTTAGGCATCATCTCTCAAAATCTTTGCTTCTGTATTTAATCTCATTGTTTTGAAAAAATGTATATCTTTTACAAATCATACTCTGTTTACTGGTGGCTCAAAAACTTTTTAGCCTACATACTACTTGAAAAGAGAATCATTTTTTCTGCAGTTTTTTACTCATCTGTGTGTAATTTAAAACTGAAACATGTTAATTTTCTTAGCTTTCCTTAGTGAAATGTTATATGCAAATGATGTATAATTATCTTGTAACCATTCATACAGTTACATTTTATTTGCCCTTAATTTTTAATACATTAGTAATAAATGAACACTGTGGAAAAAATAAAGTTATAAACTTTATCTGTAAACTTTCCACCCGTTGATAACCCCAGTTAATACTCTTAGTTTATATACTTTCAGTCATTATATTATTGTTATTATAAGTAAACCTGTTTCATCTGTCTCTATCTTCTTAAAGTTGTATATTTATATCTATAGCTAATTCTACCTTTATCTAGAATAGAGGATTATACTCTATATATTATTTTTAACTTGATTTTAAATTCAAACTGTATTATGAATATCTTTCTCTATTTATATTGATAAATGTTAGCCTTATTTTTTTTTTTTAAGAATTAGGACATCTTAAACCACTCTCTTGCTTTTGGGCATTTAATTTTTCCTTTTCTTCAGTATTATCAACACCCCATTATTAAAACAGAAAATCTTTATCAAGTGGCTTTAAAAACGTGTTCTCCTAAATTCTCAGTGGAATTTCTGGGTCCCATGGAATGTATACATATGTTGCTCCTCCTAAAAGGAATGGATAAACTCCTCTTCTATAAGCAGTGTTCTGAACTGGCCCTTTCTACAAATTCTTGTCATCCTGGTATCATCATAATCTAAAAAATATTAATTTGAGAATCAAAAAATAACAGCTATGCTTGTTTTCTCAAGGAAAACCGAACAGGTTACCCATATATCTGCAGGGTTTTTATTCTCCACAAAAGAAAGGCCAGCCATTTTCAATAACAAGTAGCTTGGTAGGACCAGAACCATTCCAATGGGTCAGTGGTAAAATTTGTCTTTGGCTTCAAACACTAAGGCAGCCATGATGGTGTCTTTGGAACATTGACACACATTTAGTCCAGTCTTATTTACAATTACGCTTTTTGATAACGGCTTTTGGACTGATGTTAAGTATAAAATCTGAAGTCGTATTTCTTAAAGATTATAATCAAAAAGCAAAAATGTCCTCCTAGAAATAGCAAAGGAATACTTTTGCTGGATTTGCTTCACTAACTCATGTAGGCAATATCCCAAACTCAAACAGCCAGCAATTGTTTTGTAAAAGACAAACTGCATCTGAAATCAGTATGACAGGACCACAGTTTCCATCTCATCACTTCTACCAACTTATATTTAAGAAAGCACAACTTGAATAATAAAAGCCACCATAGAGTAAACAAAGTATTCAATGAGAATGCTTTGAAGTCAAGAGACAAATAGGCTCAGGGCATTTTGTTACAACAAAATTTTGCCTTTGGCAAAAGTTTTACAATGGAATAGGGTTTTTAAAATATTGGGAATCAGGTTAGTTGTATGGCTAATTGAACTGGGGAAGACAGCTTAATGAGTTTATTTCTCTCCTTCAAATCCAAGAAGTCAGAAGGCAAATTTTCATCTATTCTTTCATTTATCCAATTAGAATGTATCTTCCCCATACATAGGGCTACTAGAAGAAGTAATAGTTATGTCTGATGGCTTCTAAGAAGTATTGTCGATAGATAGGACCTCTTCTGTAGTTGTAGATACAGATGATCAAATTAACCAGAAATAAATTTTGGTTATAAATTTCTTCTTGTTCCACTCTGTAGGCTACCTCCTCCAAAGCAGATCATAGACCAGTGCATTTATAATCACAGAATCACCTTTTAATGATTATAGACTATATATAGCATAGTGATAGTCACATACTGCTGGTGCTAGTCAAACTTGAGATCAACAATTCTCTTGGGTTTTTACCCTTCTCTTCCTTCTTTTTCCTACTCTTCCATCTTCTGACTTTCAGGTTTGAGCGTGTAATAACTTCCAGGCTTTGTTTTGGGCATTGTTTATATATTACCAATTATCCAAAGATTATTTTGAGTCAGATATAAGTAAGACATTCCATTAAGTTATCTTCGTTTTGGAGATGATGAAACTGATATTCATAGAAGGAAAGAGGACTCTAGGACTAACTGTCCGTTGTCATTATTCATGTTACTTAACCTCTTTAATCCTCTGTTGTGAATCCAATAACAATCAAAGTAGTAGGCAAGTTTGCTGAGGGCCAACTGTGTGACAAGCACTTTGATAATTGATTGGTCTTTACAGCAGCCTTATGAGAGGAGTATTATTACTGTCATGTTATGAGTGAGAAAAATAAGAATTAAAGAGGTACAGGCACTTACACAGGAACACAGGGCTAGCAAATCAAGAAACAGAAATTAGATGTGAGATATTGTATCACCTAGGCCTAAAGGATTCAATGAAACAACCCATTTTAAATGCTTAATACAATAACCAGAGTACACACTCATCAAATGAGAGCATACTCACCATATGAGAGTATGCATTTGATGTTACTTTTCACAACGGCCTTTTTGTGGTTAGTAAACAGCAGCACCAATAATAGAACTAAGCTGTCTGACTCCCAGCCTGTACCTAAATCTCTAACTTTTGATTTTATGAAATAAATTTGATCTGCATATGGGTATTGCTGGTGAGGGAAATGTAAAGAGGTCAATTTCCCCACTTTAAATTTTATTGGCTACAGACCCATAGCTGACAATATTTTAATGGTTGCCACATATTCTTCTTTTATAAAGTGAGTTTCATTTTATATTTGTAAGTGGCTTTTATTGCAAATCATCACATAACAGTCAATTCTGAAGACTTTACATAAATGTCCCCTTGTCTGTGAATTGTCCCCATTCTGTCTCCTCTCTAAATTCCCTCAAGAACAACTTTCTTTGGACAGTAATATCATTATTAATTGTGAATTGTCAGTTAACAGCTTAACAATTGTCTATCATGGTCCTAATGCGTGGATGACACAGAGAATATAAAGTCAATAACTTGTGTTTCCTGAAAGACACATATACAAAAGACAATCATTTCACCAGACTGACAGGAACAAGATTGAGATATTAATAGAGTACTCGGGCCGGGTGCGGTGGCTCAAGCCTGTAATCCCAGCACTTTGGGAGGCGGAGACGGACGGATCACGAGGTCAGGAGATCGAGACTATCCTGGCTAACATGGTGAAACCCCGTCTCTACTAAAAAATACAAAAAACTAGCCGGGCGAGGTGGCGGGAGCCTGTAGTCCCAGTTACTCGGGAGGTTGAGGCAGGAGATAAATCCGGGAGGCGGAGCTTGCAGTGAGCTGAGATCCGGCCACTGCACTCCAGCCCGGGCGACAGAGCGAGACTCCATCTCAAAAAAAAAAAAAAAAAAAAAAAGAGTACTCGGAGAGATGAGAAGAGGGACAACTACCCTAGCCTAAAGTGTTGCAAATGGCTGTGGGGAGAATCTTTATCACTCCAAAAACAATATTACAGTGATATTTGACCATAGAGTTTAACTTGATCATTGTAAAATGGCCAAAATGGTGAATTATTTTTTGCCAATTATTAAAATGTAGCCCTACCTGATGTAAACATTGTGACCTAATGTTTACATTCGTATTATTTTTCTCCTTTTTGTCTTTTTCTCTTTCCCCAGCTAAGTAGAAAAAACTCATTTTGTTTTCATGCTAAAATTTTGGAATGCCATTAAACAGCAACACACTAGACAACTAAATTCTTATTTTTTATCTTCTCCCTTCAAGATTGTTAAAGGAAGAAATTGAACTAGCAGGGAAAAGTAAATACAGGCAAAAAAAAAAAAATGCTTTTGACAAGTGTATGTTCCAATAATAATTATGAAATATGTCAAACTGTTCTAAAATACTAAATATTTATTACTATTTATTCTATATTAAAATAGAGCAATAGAATAACCTTTGTTGTCCCAATGTGAAAATAGTTTTTAACAATGTTAATATAAAACAAAGAACAAAGGACCATTATTATGGATAAACAGAGAGACATTACTTTACATGGTTTGACTCTCCTGATTCATAATTTAACATGTAACTCTGGCATACGCTGGGCACTTAGGGAAGTCACATTAAGTATTTCACAGCAAATGGAGAGTGAGAAAAATGATTTTCAGAAATCTTAGTATTTATTTCTTATAAATCTTATCTTGAATTGATTGTACTTTACATTAAATATAATTTGACAAAATGTAATAGTTTTAGTGTGTGTGCAAAATGAGAATTTTCTGATCATTCAGATATTAAAATTAGCGTTATAAATACAAATACATATAATTACCTATTAAAATTCTAAGATATATTTATTTCAATAAAAGTCTTTATAAAAACCTAGTTAAATCTTATTTATGATTATAAATGTAAAACTCCTAAATTTTTTTTTACTTGGCATTATTTACTATTGATGATGTTGGGTTTATTAAAAAATGCAAGCACAGACTCCAATTAGCCTACTAACCTATTATATAATTTATCAATTCAATAGGTCAAACAATTAAGTCAGAACTTTTAATAAAACTGACTATATATATATTTTTTTTTTTACATAAAATCCATATTGGTTGTTTTGAATTAGCAATTTCTTCTTTAAAATGATAAAAATTGTCTATGTAAAATCAATAGTCAATACTATAAAAGCTATAACATTATAGATATTTTCATTAAAATGAGTAAAAAGATAATTATGCCTATCACACTACTATACTATATAAATTAACTATTATGCTGAAAATTCTGGCTAATAAAGTAGGGGAAGGAAGTAAATATAAATGTATATTTAAAATTATGAACTAAATCTTCACTATTTTACAGGCAAAGGAAAATTCTAATATCTGATAAAATCTTTAAAGTCAATTAAAAAAGAGTATACTAAAGAAAAACGGGGCTGGGTGCGGTGGCTCGAGCCTGTAATCCCAGCACTTTGGGAGGCCAAGACGGGCGGATCACGAGGTCAGGAGATCGAGACCATCCTGGCTAACATGGTGAAACCCCGTCTCTACTAAAAAATACAAAAAAAAAAAAAAAAAACTAGCTGGGCGAGGTGGCTGGCGCCTGTAGTCCCAGCTACTCGGGAGGCTGAGGCAGGAGAATGGCGTAAACCCGGGAGGCGGAGCTTGCAGTGAGCTGAGATCCGGCCACTGCACTCCAGCCCAGGCGACAGAGCGAGACTCCATCTCAAAAATAAAAAAAAAGAAAGAAAAGAAAAACGAACAATTTTCTCAAAAAGGACTATATCTAACCAAGAACTAGGTGAAGATTGCTTGGCATTACTAGTATCCAAAGACATACATACTAAAACAGTAATTGACACATTATCTAAAATCAAAATAGTGAAAATATAATAATTATGGGCAGAACACAAGAAAATGGACATTCTCAGATATTGCTGGTGTGAGTATGAGTTTAAGTTTTCTAGAAGGAATTTGACCATATTTAACAAAATGTTTAAAATGTCTATACACTTTGATAATGTAATTTCATCTCATAATTTTCTTAAGGTAATACTTAGATATATATCCACTCCCCATCCCCAAAAGAAAATGGAAAAAAAAACTAAATGTGTAATGATTGCAGAATGGTTGAATGTTACCTTAGAAATATAAGAAATAATGCAGCAAAATACATGATGTTTAATAATACAAAAGTATGTAGTAATACAAAATATATGATGTTTAATAACACAATACCCACATATATTCATAATTTTGTAAAGAAAAAATATATGCATATGCAAATTTGAAAGAAATTGACTGGTATTGACATTTTGACTTACCATTTGCTAGTCAAATTACAGTGCTTTTAATTTTCTACTTCCTGCCTTTATTTTATAAAGAATACTTTTTTCGTGTCTATAGCTATACTAAACTCAGTTCAGTGGAACTGTTATTTAAATGTATGGAAAAAATTGTGCTTTGTCCATAAATTGTATTTATATTAGAAAGTTGAAATAATTATAAAACATATATCCAGGTTTTTTTATTTGTTTCAGTACGTGACAGATCTATTATGTAATTTGAGTACATTTTTTTCTTACAGTTATACAGGCAGTTCTCTCCTTACACAATTCTGATATGCATGAATATCAGTTACCATAGTTTAGTTAAATGCTACCAGTCCTCCAACAATGTAGCTCAAGTGTCAGGTAACATTGAATATTACTGTGAGTAATTACATAAACAAACATTGCTGCTGGCTCTGCAATCCACAAATTACCACATAAAATAAGAGATGCACATTGTGGTCAGTGACCAATCATGTTTATTTTTTTCAAAATCTGTTGGTGATTGCGCACTACACATTTATTATTCAGTTTATTCATAGACAGAGAAGCGTGTGGTCGTGGTGCCTCCTTGTGAGTGATAAACCCGAGTGACACTTTACAAACACAGATATTCAAAAAAGAAGAGGAATTGGACAGCAAAGAGGAAAGCACTGCAAACAAAGAAAATACTTGAAGCAAAATTCAAATTGGACCTAAGTGGAGTCATAGAAGAAATACTCACTGTTTGGACGAATGGAGGCAAGATGGTGCACTTCCGGGTTCTTCATCCCCCCCCTCCCAACTTTTCCCGCGCGCGCGAAAATGCAGCCGGGGACCCGGGCAGGTGCAGACCAACTGGGCATGCACCAGGTGACGTCAATCCGAAGAGACCAAGATTTCCCTGGTCGCACCTGCGGAACGCCCCTGACACGCCCATGCCCCGCC
This sequence comes from Colobus angolensis palliatus, assembly GCF_000951035.1. Lineage (NCBI taxonomy): Eukaryota > Metazoa > Chordata > Mammalia > Primates > Cercopithecidae > Colobus > Colobus angolensis. The sequence goes on along the minus strand of NW_012121932.1, from coordinate 3,556,623 downwards.
TATTGCCCTCCCACTCCTAGAAAAGCCGCTCTCCACCAGTGAGCCACGCAGTCTTCCTCCAGCCCCACTGAAGTCGGGATGCAGGAACCCCGCCCGAGAGCCCCACGAGGGGGTGACTCTGTCGGCCTTCTTTGCCGGAGGCCGACAGACTTCTTCCCCACACCTTAGGTTACCAAAATAAACTTGCAGTTTTGCTCCTACACTTGCCTACCTGCTGGTTCTTTTGTGCTCGCTCGGCTGGTCTTAGAAAAACAAATCACTCACTACTGAGGTTTGAGGGATTCTGAATATGTAACCAGAGCTTCTCAGTAAAGGTGAACTTAACGTAAGTGAGGAAAGTGCTTGTCACGAATAGGGTGAAGATGTCCTGGAGGAAGTGACACCCCAAACACTTCACATTAGAGGAAGTCTCACAGGTACTTCACAACACTAAAAGTATAAAAGTTAAAATGTTGGAAGCTGATTCGAACTTAGAAAGGAGCGTGGCAATTCACCAAGGCATAGAAAAGATGTGGCCGGGCGCAGTGGCTCACGCCTGTAATCCCAACACTTTGGGAGGCCGAGGCGGGTGGATCACGAGGTCAGGAGATCGAGACCATCCTGGCTAACACGGTGAAACCCCGTCTCTACTAAAAATACAAAAAATTAGCCAGGCAGGCGTGGTGGTGGGCACCTGTAGCTGGGACTATGAGGCAGGAGAATGGCGTGAACCCGGGAGGCGGAGCTTGCAGTGAGCCGACATCGCGCCACTGCACTCCAGCCTGGGGGACGCAGTGAGACGCTGTCTCAGAAAACAATAAATAAATAAATAAAAATTTAAAAAATTTTAAAAAATGATGCTTGTGTTCAGTGTGGTAAGTTATAGGTAAGATGAAGGCAAGCACTGTTCAAAGTACTTTTAGTGAATATTTTACAAAGGAGTAAAACAACTTCTCCGGGTTTTTAAAGTTTTAAATTACAGAGTACTAAATAAATGTTTTTTTTTACTGGTTTATTTACTTACATTTATAACCGACAGTGTGGAGTTTTTAACATGTTGATGTTTTACAAAGTCTTAGAACTATCATAACCTTTCCTGTTGATTGTTAATATCACTTTGCATGTTTGTAACACAAAGGATAAACACTTGAGGGGATAGATACCCCATTTTCCAAGATGTGATGATTACGTATTGTATGTCTTTTTCAAAACATCCCATGTAGCCCACAAATACATACACCTACTATGTACCCACAAAAATTAAAAATTAAGAAAAAAAAGATCACTTTGCATAGTTCAAGCTTGCATGATCGCTTTTACAATTCTACCCTACCATGCCCATAAATATGCTATTTCTGACTTACAAAATATTTTTCAAACAAAATAATTGCTGACTTTTAACTCATTGATATGTGCTTTACATCTGGTGAAAGGCCTAGCCTATCAATAAAATGAAAGTAAATTTTAGCTTTAAATTTCTTTACTATTCTGATACTTTTTGTTCTAGTGTGATCGCTGCTTGCCTCTTTATAATGACAAGCCTTTCCGCCAAGGTGATCAAGTTCACGCTTTCAATTGTAAACGTTGTCAGTGCAACAACCATTCCAAAAGCTGCTATTACAACATCTCTGTAGACCCATTTCCTTTTGAGCACTTCAGAGGGGGAGGAGGAGTTTGTAATGACTGTGAGCATAACACTACAGGTAAGTAGCAAATACATTCCTGAGTTGGTCTTGGAGGCCTGTGTGCTTCTATCTACAATGGATATTATTTTAAATTATGTTATTGCTATCTTATTTAAGAATGTAGTTTCATATTGTTAAGTTTGAAAACCAAAGCTGGTTCACCAAATCTTTCTATTTCCAAATCACTAGGTAGTTTTCAGAAATAACACTCTAGTCTTAAACTATATCTTCTCAGGAAAAGTATTTTGTTGTTGCTGTTATTTTGTTTTGTTTTTTAAAGAGTTCACACCATTTGACTAAACCACAACCATATTTAGAATAACTCAGGAATGCTTACTTTGAACAAATACCCTTAAAATAAATATCCTTTTGTCCCCTTTATTGTCCTTTATGTCTGGATTCTCATGTGGAGATTACATTCATTCAGATTTGGCATGGACACTGGTAATCTGAGAATACTCTTTTTGAAAACACTGATTAAATAGAGATCATGATAATCAAAGTCCTGTTCTAAAACTACAAAGCATTTGACTAGTCATTGAAAAATACCATCCTTTTTTTGAAAGGCAAGAAATGGCCAACATCTGAATTTGTAAAATATAATAGCATATATCTGATGGGTTTCAAAATGGTACTCCTAAGCATGAATCCATTTATTAGCTGATTATTGATAACTTAAATATTACAGGATCTTGGGTAGGTGCTGGGACATGAAGATGAATAAGACAATGAATTGTCTGTCTTTGGGTTATTGTACAGTGGGAAAGACAGACTATTGAAAGGAATTATTACAAAGTTATCTGATGATTGCTAAAATAGGGCAAGTACAGTTGGAGTTAACCAGTTGAAGGATTAAGATGGTGAACTAAGGCTTACAATTAGGGAAACATTTTGTGCAGTGGCCTAGAGGAGAGAGAAATGTGACGCCTTTGAAAAACTGAAAGACGGGCAAATGGCTAGTGGTAAGAAGAGATACTAGGAAGAAAAGCAGGGCAAGATCATAGAGAACTCTGGAGCCATGATAAAGCATTTGGCTTTTATCTAAGGTCAAGAAGACACTTAAGGGTTTTATATGGGAAAGGGGCATAATCAGTTACTTGTTTTTAAAAGATACACCAAGTTATAAAGTGAAAAATGGATTGCAGAGGGTTAGAGCGGTTGGTGAAAACCAGTTAGTGAGGTGCTGCAATAGTCCAGGTGAGAAATAATGTCAGAATACATTTCGATGGTGTGGATAGAGAGAAATAGATCCAAAAGATATTTAGGATAAAAAAGTGAGTGTTTTGTGAGCAGAGTGTAGGCAAGGGCAGGAAGGAGAGCCAAGACTGATACCTAGCATTACATTCTAGCTTGAGCAGTAGGCTCAACATTGGTGCCAGCCATTGAGATAGAAAATACAGGAGGATTGAGATGAGGGAGAAGATGGCAAGTTCTGTTGTGGATAGGTTCACTCTGCTTCCAAGAGACATGGGAGAAACTCCTGGGGGCAGTTGGAAACACAGTTCTGAAGCACTTTTCTTCAAGGAAATCCTCTCATGATGCTTTAGAGAAGATCAGAATCATTTATACATGTTAGTAACAACTATGCTTATCATGGTTTATAAATGTGTATTACTCCTGGTATTAGTTAGTTAAGATTCCTCTTACCTCCTAGACTGTAAGAGAGCTTTGTGAAAGAGATGCAATGGGTATTGTGTATTTAGTTCACTACTATGTTGCACAGCACTTAGCACAGTATTTGGTACATGGTAATCACACAATAAATATTCATTAATTGATAAATAAAAGAGAATTTCTAAATTGGAGATATAGATTTGGGAGTCAACAGCATATGTAAATGGAAATAGTCTAGAAATATTATAAATCAGTTTAATTTTTAATTAGCCCAATAGTCAATATCTATCAGAATATGAGTTTTCACTTGATTATTTCTGTAGTCTTCTAATATTGGGCCAATTTCAACGTTTTTTTGAGCAAATTACATCATGTTTAAAGGGGAAATTGGTAGTCTTAAGTTTTATTTCAGTTTATTTCAGTTATCTTATGTACTACTCATATACTTTAGAAACTCCTTGTAGTTTAGGTTTTTTTATTACATAATATAGCAAGGGAAATTTGCAATTATAAATTATAAACTATAGGAATTACCTGATATATCTAATATGCTAGGTTATTCTATTATTTAATATGAAAAGTACTTGGTATATCTAAATATAATGAATTTCTATTTCAATCTTTGAAATGAAAAATAATGGCCACTAACATAATCATTTGTTTTGAATTGTGTTAACTACAGAATAATAAATTATATTGAGAAGTCTCCCATTTTACTTGATTGAGTTCCAGAAAAATATTTCCAATACTACATACCTACTTGCTTCTTATTATATAAGTATCATCTACCACATATGTAGAAATTTCTCATACTGTATTGAATTTAGATAAAATGTCTGGTCCTAGACATAAAGTTTTAAGTTTAGGAACAAACTCTTTCCAAATGTATGGGCCCCTATAAAGCACAGCTTTTTAGAAGTGTGGTATTATATAACAGATGGGAGTTTAATGAAGTAAAGCACAGTTTGTAACAGGTTCATTGTTTCATATGCTCTGGATCACTAAATTGGCAGGTAGAGATGAAAGGTGCATTAAAATGGACGTCCCGAAAATTATAGAATTCCCTCAAAGGAATACAGTCTTTAATTTTGAATTATGCAGCTGATTTTAATGAATTAGAAGTCATAATGCATAACCTTTCCCTGATGCAGGAAGGAACTGTGAGCTGTGCAAGGATTACTTTTTCCGACAAGTTGGTGCAGATCCTTCAGCCATAGATGTTTGCAAACCCTGTGACTGTGATAAAGTTGGCGCTAGAAATGGTAGCATTCTTTGCGATCAGGTGAGTTTTTCTGAGTATTTAAGGTAAAGGATTACTCTGTCTGCCAGAAACCTATTTGGGTGTTATTTCACTGGTAGAATTGAAGACTGCATTTACCAGGAAATCCTCTATGTGCATTTGCATTTCAAAGAGATGGTTGTTCCTGTGCAACTTTTAGTATGGACATGAAATATAGCACTAGTTTGGTGGTCCTTTGCATATAAAAAGGCTTATTTTAGTTTTAATTTTACAAATGTCAAAACATCGAAGGGTAGAGGTTCCAAGTAAATTGGGGTATATGTCTTAGAATTATTGGTGAATTAATATTAATACACAATATAAATAAACAAGAATAGTTTCTCCAAAAATTCCATAGAAGATCGTATAGCAAAAGTCACTTACACTTAGAGTCAAATGGAAATTATGATAGCCTTGCTTCTAAATTTCTTAGTCTAACTTTCCCTCTTAAAAGTACAATGGATTTTTTATAATTTTAAAACATTTTTATTACTTACATCACAAATATTGATGTCTAGCCTACATGCACACAGATTCTAACTAACCTCGGTTCATGAATCCTACCTCAAGCAGAAAAACAAGCTTCTTATTTAAGTTGAAAAATTTACCTGTTCTGATAATACTAACAAGTTAAAATTGTGAAAATTGGTAAAGGAGAGATTTACTTTGAAGAATCAATTCAATGACTGTATTAATTTTTAACAATTATATATTCTGTTATAAATAAATAAGGCTAGGAGCATAAACCATAATCCAGTTGTAGAACATTTGTTAAAAAGTTATATTGTGAACAAAATACATAAAAGACAAAATGTCTTTCTCATATAATTTTGAGAATTCCTTAAAAATTGCTTTCGCAAATAAAAGACAAATACAAACCAAGACAAAATATGGATTCAAAGACCTTCAGAGTAACCATCATGTGTTAATAAGGGGGCATTATATGCTTCATTAGAAAGCTGAAGAGTAGAAAAATTATTAATAAAGACAATTTCTACTATTTTTATTTTATAATATTGAGAGACTATTTTCTCAGAAAGTCATACTACAATTTTACATCTATTAATTAGTAAACTCTGACTATATCTTTAAATTATATCTCATTTTTACACATCTACCTGGAGTTTTCAGCATGGCTATCTTTTGTTTATCATTCAAATATTGATATATTATATTTTGAGATATCTTTGCTGACCACCCAATTACAAAACATTCTCAAGTCTTTTATATCATCCCATGTTATTCTCATTACAGGCTTTGTAAAATTAATTTATTTGTTTACTTTTTTTCTCTCTGTCCAACATAAACAGAACGGTTTTGGTCATATAAAAAGCCCGCAATACGTATTTGTCACATAAATGTTGAATGAATAAAGAGAGATTATCTAAGCACTAATCTTATAGTTAGATTGTCATTTAAGATGGTCATTACAATAATCTGAGCATTATGTAAATTTTCACTTGCAGAACAGTTTTTCTCCCTGAAAATCTAAGGTCAAGAGCTTTGTTATATAGTATAGGAAGACTGTAAACTACAGTTTTACCTCCCAGAATCTCAGTTACATGTCTAACCTATTTGAGTTACAGTGCATCAGATTTGTCTTTCCATTTCACCATTCAGATCTACAAGAAATTGAAACCTGATTTTTCTGAATTCAAACTCCTATTTCAAGTCCATTTTATAGGGATGCTAGACAACTTTGGGTAGTTCTGTGCTTGTAAATAATTAACAACTGACTAAGAAAAAAAAGCCCACCACAATCAATTTCAATCTACCAGTGAGATGTCATTGAACATGGAATTCAGAAGAGATGTACTTAATCTGCTCTTAATGAACCAGTGCACAGTACTTCAGCATACCACTGACTCTAGATTTCTTTCTTTAACGTCTTATAAAGTGGATCAAATTATTGGACGGAATTTTGAAAGATTGTATCATTTATAAGCAGGATATTAGCTGTAGATAGTGTTATTTTTTAAGTTGGAAAAGTTTTTCTCTATTCCTAGTTTTTCTGATAGTGGTTTTTATGAAAGGCGTTGAATTTTGTCAGCTACCATTTCTGCATCAATTATTATGATCATGTGATCATTTTTTCTTTAGTTTGTTAATAAAGTGGAATACATTGCTTGATTTTCAAATGTTGAACCAGCATTACATCCCTGGAACCTAAACACCTTTGTGTGTATCTTTATGTGTAATTCTTTTCATACATTGTTAAATTCTATTTGCTAAAATTTTGCTAAGGATTTTACATCTGTATTCACAAGAAATATTGCTCTATGGTTTTGTTTTTATATATTGTGTTTGTTTCATTTTGTTATCAGGATAATACTCTCATAAAATGAATTATAAAATCTTCCTGTTGTTTTCCTATAAGAAATGCAGAACTGGTGTTAATTACTCTTTAAAGTTTTACTAGAATACTCCATGTATTAGTCCATTTTTATACTGCTGTGAAGAAATACCTGAGACAGAGTAAGTTGTAAAGAAAAAGAAATTTTTATTTGTTTATTTATTTAGGGGCAGAGTCTCGCTCTGTCACCCAGGCTGGAGTGCTGTGTCATGATCTTGGCTCACTGGAACCTCCACCTCTGGGGTTCAAGCTATTCTTCTGCCTCAGGCTCCTGAGTAGCTGTAATTGCAGATGCTCACCACCCACACCTGGCTAATTTTTTTTTTTTTTTTGTATTTTTAGTAGAAACGGAGTTTCACCATGTTGGCCAGACTGGTCTCAAAATGGGACCTCAAAAAGCCACCTCGGCTTCCCAAAGTGCTAGGATTACAGGCATGAGCCACCACACCTGGCCAGAAAAATAGGTTTAATAGACTTACAATTTCACATGGCTTGGAAGGCCTCACAATCATGGCAGAAAGCATAGGAAGAGCAAAGGTATGTCTCACATGGCAGCACGCAAGAGAGAAGTGCCAAGCAAGGAACAGGCAAAGCCCCTTTTGAAACCATCAGATTTCATGAAAACTAACTCACTAGCATGAGAACAGGATGGGGGAAACTGCTCCCATGATTCAATTATCTCCGCCTCGTCCCTACCGCAACACACGGGGATTATGGGAACCACAATTCAAGATGAGATTTGGGTTGGGACACAGCCAAACCCACCTTGGCCCCTCCCAAATCTCACATCCTCACCATTGAAAACAAAATCATGCCCTTCCAACAGTCCCCCAAAGTGTTAACTCATTCTGGCATTAACTCAAAAGTTCAAGTTAAAAGTCTCATTTGACACAAGCCACATCCCTTCTGCCTACTGGCCTCTAAAATCAAAAGCAAGTTAGTTATTTCCTAGATACAATAGGGGTACAGGCATTGGGTAAATACACACATTGCAAATGGGAGAAATTGACCAAAACGAAGGGCCTACAGGCCCCATGCAATTCTGAAACCCAATGGGGCAGTCATTAAACCTCAGAGTTACCAAATGATCTCCTTTGACTCCATGTCTTACATCCAGGGCACGCTGATGCAAGAGGTGGCTCCATGACCTTGGGCAGTTCAGCCTCTGTGGCTTTGCTGGGTACAGCCTTCCTCCTGGCTGCTTTCACAGGCTGGCATTGAGTGTCCTTGGCTTTTCCAGGCACACAATGCAAGGGATCAGTGAATCTACCACTCTGAGATCTGAAGGATGGTGGTCCCCTTCTCACAGCTTCACTAGGCAGTATCCCAGTGGGGACTCTGGGTGGGGGATCTGATCCCACATTTCCCTTCCACATTACCTTAGCAGAGGTACTTCATAAGGGCTCTGCCCCTGCAGCACATCCTCTGCCTGGACATCCAGTGTTTCCATACATCCTCTGAAATCTAAGTGGAGGTTCCCAAACCTCAATTCTTGTCTTCGGTGCACCTGCAGGCTCAACATCATGTGGAAGCTGCCAAGGCGTGGAGCTGCCATTCTCTGAAGCAATGGTCTGAGCTGTATGTTGACCCCTTTTAGCCATGGCTGGAGGAGTGGGGACATGGCACAAAGTCCTTAGACTGCACACAGCAGGAGGGGCCCTGGGCCAATGAAACCATTTTTTCCTCCTAGGTCTCCAGGCCTGTGATGGGAGGGGCTGATGAGACATGCCCTGGAGACACTTTCTCCATTGTCTTGGTGATTAACATTTGACTTCTTGTTACTTATGCAGATTTCTGCAGCTAACTTGAATTTCTCTCCAGAAAATGTGTTTTTCTTTTCTACTGCATTGTCAGGCTGCAAATTTTTCAAACTTTTATGCTCCACTTCCTCTTTAACACTTACTGCTTAGACATTTCTTCCACTAGATACCCTAAATCATCTCTTTCAAGTTCAAAGCTCTGCAGATCTCTAGGGGAGGGGCAAAATGCTGCCAGCCTCTTTGCATAGCAAGGGGGACCTTTACTCCAGTTCCCCACAAGTTCCTTATCTCCGGCTGGGACCACCTCAGCCTGGCCTTTTTTGTCCATATTGCTATCAGCATTTTGGTCAAAGCCATTCAACAAGTCTCTAGGAAGTTCCAAACTTTCCCACATCTTTCTGTCTTCTGAGCCCTCCAATCTCTTTCAAACTTTCCCATATTTCACTACCTTCTTCTGAGCCCTCCGATCTGTTCCAGACTCTGCCTGTTACCCAGTCCCAAAGTTGCTTCTACTTTTTAGGGTGTCTTTACAGCAGTGCCCTACTACGTGGTACTGATTTACTGTATTAATCCATTCTCACTCTGCTATAAGAACAAACCTGAGACTGGGTAATTTATAAAGGAAGGAGGTTTAATTGACTTATAGTTCCTCAGGGCCGGGGAGGCCTCAGTAAACTTACGATCATGGCAGAAAGGGAAACAAACACATCATTCTTCACATGGTGGCAGCAAGGAGAAGTGCCAAGTGAGGGTGGGGGAAAGTTCCTTATAAAACCATCAGATCATGTGAGAATTCACTATCAGGAGAACAGGATGGGAGAAACCGCCCCCATGATTCAATTATCTCCACCTGGTCCCTCCCACGACATATGGGGATTATGGAAACTACAATTCAATATGAGATTTGGGTGGGGACACAGTGGACACATATTGCTCCAGTAAAACTATCTCAGATTTCTTTGGAAACAGAAATAATTTGTTATTAATTCAAAATAAAATACTACATATATATGTACATATATATGTGTGTGTGTATATATATATATATAGAGAGAGAGAGAGAGAGAGAAAGAGAGAGAGAGAGATACAAGGAAATGAGAGTCACATTAGGAATTTAATGTTACAAGAAGGCAGTTCAGAATTACCTTAAAATTCCAAAAGAAGACATTTTGAAGAAAAACTTGTTACTCAGTTCTGTCCAAGCTATGGCACCAACATGAGGTTAAGATTCTTTTTGTACTGATAGATGGTCAAAATATTACCATTCATAACCCCATATTAAAATATTTAGTATGCAAAGTGAAAAAGGAATGTAAGACTGAGGACAACATTAAACAAAGGAAATGACAAATAGTTATGATCCAAAGAAATAAATACATAAGTCAAAATATATTTTCAAAGTATCCATTGGTCTTTATGGTCTTCAAGGATAGTTTCCTCACATAGGTGTTTAATAATTCAATTTTATTTAAGATCAAATCACAATTTTGTGTTTTGTACTGAATAATTTTCATGTGAACATAATATAGTGAGTTTATATTAAGTATAAGGTTCAATCCATAGTCAAAGGATATATGACATAATGGCTGTAAAATGAAAGATAAATGCTATAAAATTGATTCTCTATAGATGGATGGATAGATATAAATTTAGAAATTATGAATAAAAAAGAGAAATAAGAAAAGGTAAAGATGCATTAATTTCTCTAACTTTCAAGTACAAAATCATTAGCTATTAATTAGGTATGCTATTTAGAGATATACAAATAACAAGTAGAGGGCTGAAAATACTAATGTATCCAAATATTTCAGTGAGAAACTAGATGCTTTTTTCCTAGGATCAAAAGCAAGATCACAATATCACCTGCTACCACTTCCACCTAACAATATACTGAAAGTTTTAGCCAAGAAAATGAAATAAAAAAAATTCAGATTGGAAAAGAGAAGTTATTTGTATTTGCATATGGCATTATCTTATAGATAGAAAATCCTAAGGAATTAATTCAAAAGTATTAAAACGAATAAATCCAGGCTGGGCGCAGTGGCTCATGCCTGTAATCTCAGCACTTTGGGAGGCTGAGGCAGGTGGATCAGGAGGTCAGGAGATCAAGACCATCCTGGCTAACACGGTGAAAACCCCATCTCTACTAAAAATACAAAAAATTAGCCAGGCATGGTATTGGGTGTCTGTAGTCCCAGCTACTCGGGAGGCTGAGGCAAGAGAATGGTGTGGACCTGGGAGATGGAGCTTGCAGTGAGCTGAGACCACATCACTGCACTCCAGCCTGGGTGACAGAGCAAGACTCCATTAAAAAAAAAAAAAGAAAGAAAGAAAGAAAGAAAACTAATAAATTCAGCAAGGTTGCAGAGTACAATATCAATACACAAAGATCAATTATATTTCTATATATTTCCACTGAACAATCTGAAAAGAAAATTAAGAAAAATTCTTTTAAAATATCACCAAAAAATTAAAATATTTAGAAAAACATTTAGTAAAAGAAGTGCAAAATTATATTCTGAAAACCATAAAACATCGCTGAAATAAATTAAGGAAGCACTAAATAAATAGAATGACACTCAATGCTCATGTATCAGAAGACTTAGTATTATTAAATTAACAATGCTCTCCACTTGATCTATAGATTTATTGTAATCTTTGTTAAATGCCCACCTTACTTCTTTGCACACATTGACCAGAGGATCCTAAAGTTTGTATGAAATTCATGGGACTCAAAAACGTCCAAGATAACCTTGTAAAAGAAGAGTTGGAAAACACCCTTCCCAATTTCAAAATTTACTATAATCAAGACAGTATGGTACTGGGATAAAGATAGACATATACACATATTCACTGAAATAGAATTGAGAGTCTAGAAATAAGCCCTCATATTTATAGTCAATTGATTTTTGACAACAGTGCCAACACCGTTTAATGGAGTCGTTTTAACAAATAGTCCTGGGACAACTATGTTTTTATATGCAGAAGAATGAAATTGGACTCCTACCTCACCTCACATGTAAACAAAGTAATTCAAATTAAATAAAATATTGAATATAAAAGCTAAAACTATAAAATCTTGAGAAGAAAATATAGACGAAAATCTTCATGTCCTTGGATTAGCCAGTGGCTTTTTAGATGTGACACCAAATGCCTAAGAAACAGAAGAAAAAATGTATAAATTGTACTTCAGTAGAATTAATATTTCAGAGGACACCCACAAGAAAGTGAAATAAACAACTCAAAGAATTAGTGGCAAAGCATATAATAAATATGTTATAATGAAGAAAATATTTGCAAAACATATATCTGATAAGAGGCTTTTCTAGTATATACGAAGAACATGAAGTGAATAATCAAAAGACAAATAACTCAATTTTAAAATGGGCAAATAATCTGAATAGTTATTTCACTAAAGAAGATATAAAATGGCCAGCAAGCACATAAAAAGATTTTTGACATTATTAGTCATCAGAGAAATGCACATCAAAACCACTGTACATGCCCACTTCCCAACCAGTGGGATGATTACAACTTAAAAAAAAAAAAAAAAAGACAAAAACAAAAGTTGGTGAGGATGTGGAGAAATTGGAGTCTTCTCACAGACTGCTTATGAGAATGTAAAATGTGCACCGACTTTGGAAAATGGCTTGGTGTTTCTCAAAATATTAAAGATGGATTACCTTATGACCCAGAAGTTTCACTCCTCTGTGTATACCATATCTTCATAAAATCTTATTGGTAAATGTCAATGCCACATTATATATAACAGTCAGAATGTCCATCAACTGCTGAATGAATAAATAAAATGTAGTATAATCACACAATGGAATATTATTTTACATTAAAAAGAAAGAAAGTACTGGTACCTCCTACAAAATTGACTAAATCTCAGAAATTAGAGTAGGGGAAGGAAGAGGGACGAAGAAGAGAGAAAGCTTGTTTTGTTTTGTTTCCAAGTGCAAAAATCTATTTTAAATATATATGGAAGGAAAGACATGCTTTAAAATGTTAACTTTTTTGGTTTTAAAAACATTTTTCCTTTTATATAAACTTTTTTTTATCTTTCCAAATCTGCCTTATTTATAGCTTTTATAGTCAGAAAAAACGGAGAATTTTCATTCAACCTGATATATAGCTGGAGAGAATTACACATAAGAATAGGAATGTAAATAAGACTGATAGAACTGTTTTCTGACTTTAAAATCCCACATTGTTTATCTTTAAATCACATTCATATATTACCTTAATTTTTATTATTCTCTCATGCTCCAAATACAGAGACAAAGTTTATGGATTATCATTACATGTGGAGATATTGTGTCAAGTCTACCTTGTCTAAATAATGTTATAAAAGATTTCTAAAAATATTTCCAGACATTGTCAGTAGGATAACAGAACACACACTAAAGAAATTGTCAACAGTATCAAAATTATAAGCTGCAAAATTCAATTCAAGGACATTTAAAAAAATTCATGCAATTTCAATCCTTAATAATATTAGGGAGCACAAAAGGAAATTAGGCAGTAGTTCAAGTTTCATTTTGTTATAATAACTCAGGAATGAAGCCAGCCCCAAATGGCCTGAGTGACTGTGTCATGCGCTCTGTATTCTGGAAGGGAACTTTCCCTCTGGCACTTGTCATTTGAAACTCTATCCAGTCTCATAAGATATGGCATGTTTGCCTTATTCTTCCATAAGAAATGTTGTATTTCTTCCTTATGTGAATTCCAAAATCTTGAGAGGGGCATAAAGTAATGCTCTGCATCACTGAATCCTAAAAATACTAATGCCAAAGTCAAGACACAGAGAACATCTAAGGAACAGTACTACTATTAATAGGAGAGAGGAAAATGAAGAGTAATAATGATTATTGAGGAGTAACTAACATGGAATCCTTGGATCCCTTGGGCTACTATGTGAGTGTACAGTTTATGTCTGTATAAATTGAGTATGATACAATTTATGTCTGTGTCATAAAATTGTTAAGTCTGTGTATTTTTCTCTATTTTTTTCTTTTGTCTCTATTTTTGAGGGTGAGAGCTTTCAGTATTTTCATCAGATCCAAAAGGGATACATGAACCAAAAAAGATGATAATTACTTCATCATGGAAAAGAAGTCTGTCTTATAAATAGGCTTGGTTATTAGTTCAGGTACATATAATGTGAGTTTTCCAGGATGCCACTGCACTTCCCTCTTGTTTGCTTGAACTTAATGCATGAGTTAATTGACGTGCATCCTGAGTTGGAGGTTAACTGTCCTTTTTCATTTCCTCATCTAGTGTGACTTAAATTCAGATCAATCAAATAGAGTCCCAGGCCTAGATGATGCCTCTTCTGTACTTTGACGTATCTGGAGAAGGGTCTGTGGATCCACACCTAAAGTGCATACATCTAGAGATCTCAGTCTGCTCCTGACCCAAGGCGGGAGTGAGCTGTTTGTCTCTATCCTTTCCTTCCACAGACCCCACTCCTCCACATATTTGCTGGTATTCCCAGAGTTCCTGCTACAGCCACCTCCACAGGTAATGGTGATAAGGTAGGGAGACAAGTCAAAGTCCCCAGCATATGGCCTGACTCACGTAGAATGCATTCAATAAATATTGTCTGAGTGCTTTCTTGTTTGAGACTTCCTTTTTTCATCCCTGCTACCTTCTCTTCCTTTCACTTTGCTTATTATTGGGTTGAGCTGAGGAAGCTATGGGGGTTCAGCCACCATAGTCAAGATGGTGGCCATCAGCTAGAGTAGTCCTCAAACTTTTAATGCACATGTGACTATCCTAGGTATCTTTTTAAAAGACAGATTCTGATTCAGGAAGTTTGGGGTTGGGGCTCAGATTTTATGTTCGTGAAAGTTCCCAGGTGATGCAATTGTTGCCAGTCTGTGAACCACTTTTTGATAACCAAGGAGTCAGAACACTGTCTATCAAAGACGTGTAGACCAAAGAAGCTGAATGTAGATGGGGGTGGGAGAGGTGTGAGTGTGTACTCACGAGCACATGTATACACTTGGTCAGTTATGGGTTTACTTTGCTCCATCCTCTGAATCTCATCTTAAAAGCAAGTGGTTTTCCAAGTTGTCCAAACTAAGTTAAGCTTGAATTGTGTGCTAGGCTCTATCTTTAAAATTAGAGTATATAGCCTAATAGCCATTTTTAAAAGGAAATAAAAACAACAAATAAGGGAATTAAAAAGTTGTCTGAAAACCAAAGATATAGTTGTAATTACATAAAAAGAGAGAAGAATAGCAGATTGTACTGCTCAGCAAAGCATCAATAGGTTACTGCAATAGCACCAGAACAGAAAGAAATGATGAAGAGATATTTAAAAATAGATTAATAAGAAAGGAGACTGAGGTTGAAATGAATTAGATGAAATGGAAAGGCATCAGTGAAGGAAGCGTTTCTAGGTCTGACCTATGGAAGATGGAATAATAAGGAACAGAGACCCTACTCATGAAAATTGATTGTTCTGCTGAAGTGATAATTTAAAAAAAATACATTTAAAGTTTGAACAGAATATACTTTCTCTGCATAATGTACCATTTTTCTGCAGTTCATTAATGGTGTCTCTTCTGTTCAAAATTAGGTATTTGTCATTAATTACCATAACATGTCCAAAAGTCATCATGTGAACTTCCCAGAAGTATATTCTTGTATTTTGTATGACTCACATATTAAAGTGTACAAATAGAAAAAAATAATTAATGCATAAGTTTCCTTAGCTTATGTGAAACCTGACCATGAATAGTACAATCGGATGTATACACTGAGGTGGTGAAGGATGTGAAAAGAGGGGCGTTTTCCCAGAGCTTCAATAGAGACATAAAGGTCTTGGCACAAGCCACATGGTCTCTTTTTCAGAGATTTAAGGAAGTTTAGTAGTAATATTTCTCATAGAGCTGGTAAATTGAGTAATATCTGCTTATTCTGAGATTGTAGAGGATGAGACTTACAAAGACAGGAACAAAGGTCCTGGGGTATAAATGGCAAAAGAAGGGAAAAATTAATCTTAGCTGGATAGAAAGGTTAGTATTGAGGGAGATATCCAAGAATCAAGGTTGTGACAAGCTGCCTGAAAGTAAAATAGATGAAGGTGTAACTGAGATGAGGTCTTAGCCTCCAGTTTATGTTGAGTTCCACATGTTTGGACACATCTGACATTTTCTTGGGAGCAAGCTCATTGCAAGGGCCTGGGTATACAAAATAGGCCAAATACTAATACCTCAGGCATTTAAGAGTAGATTAGTAGATTCAATAGCCTTAAATAGCCATAATAGCACTAGCAGAAGCATTAGGTAGTGACTGGATGTTGGAAGAACTGATTTAACTAGTAAGTGCAAGATAAAGTGATACAGGACCCATTGCATTGCTACCAATAGCAATGTAGTTAGAATAGGCTAGAAAGATGTAACAAACCCCCATATATCTAGTGACCCAAACAATATACAGGCTCATTTGTTGCTCATATAACCTCCCCAAGACAGCTGTTCCTACCTCCTTGTTGGATCTTCTCTGTATGACAACTCAGGGACACATGCTCCTTTCATTGTCTGGATCTGCCTTTAACTAGGGAAGGAAAAGACAATGTGGAAAACAACTTCCACTTTTAAAAAGCTTTGGTCCAAAAGAGGTGTGCATCCCTTCTGTTATCATGCCATTGATAATAGCTAGTCACATTGCTAACTAGTTACATAAAGGGCTGAAGACATGTAGTCTCTAGCTGGGTAGCCACTTTGCAGCTACAATTGCGTACTATGGAAGACTATGGAGAATGAGTGTTGGTGGGGAGTATGTCATCTCTGCTCAATACACATGCAATAGAAGGTAGCCCAAGAGTGAAAGGGAATTCTCTTCCTTTCTACACACAGAACGGGATAGCTTCTCTTTAATGAGGACCTCTGAGAATAGAGTACCTCATCAGAATCTCAGGGGTGCCAAGCCATTAATATTGGTGGAAGTACCTGCTTGGAGGTGGACCCTGTAATAGCTGTAGATGCACCTGTGAAAGCACATATAGCAGCATGTATCAGCAAGAGAGAATTGGATGTGGGAAGTGAAACAGCTTGTGTGCAAGGTGAAAAGATTTGCTCATGAACACATGTGACAGAGAAGCCCTGGGAACAAGGAAATGAGAAAACAGTTACTGCCCCCTACATGTTCCCAGAGGAGGGGCTGGCAGAGAAATTAAGCATAAAGAGCATTAATTGCATAGAAGATGCTGAGGGATCATAGATTTGAAAGCAATATCAAAATATGGGTATTTTAAGACTTTTAGCAAGAACAGACACCATAGGCTGTATATAGTTTCCTGGAGTTGTGATTAAAGGGTAAAAACAACTTTTGTTTAGATATGTAGGTAGATAAGTAGGTAGATATAGATATGAAAGTAGTAAGTTTGTTTAAACAAATGATTCATTACATCATAGTGACTCTTTTTGCTTTTTGATGATACTGGCTGATATGGTTTGACTGTGTCCCCACCCAAATCTCATCTTATAGCTCCCATAATTCCCACATGTTGTGGGAGTGTCCTGGTGGGAAATGAATGAACCATGGGGGCAGGTCTTTCCTGTGCTGTTCTTGTGATAATGAATGAGTCTCATGAGATCTGATGGTTTTAAAAATGGGAATTTCACTGCACAAGCTCTCTGTGCGTGCTGCCATCCATGTAAGACATTACTGGCTCCTCCTTGCCTTCCGCCGTGATTGTAAGGCCTCCCCAGCCATATGGAACTGTAAGTCCAGTAAACCCTCTTCTTTTGTAAATTGCCCAGTCTCAGGTATGTCTTTATCAGCAGTGTGAAAACAGATTAGTACACTGGCTTATTGAGGAACAGAATATAATCAGCCTCCTTCATTCCTCATCTACTAAACCAATGTGCTGATCATTTCTAGAGACAAGGACACTCCAAAACTCAAGAAAGAGTCGATGATGAGCCTTCCTAATATTCTCCTGGGCTGGATGCTGTCTCAGCTTCTGTTGGGCCAAAGAACCTGGCCTCTACCTCAACTTACCCACATGTTGTTTTGGTGCCACGTATGAAGTGCTGCATTTTGGGGTGTACAAGACAGATTAGCATATTGCTAAAAATGTGTGAGGACAGAAACTAGTCTGTAAGATTCTCATAGGTTCCACTTGTCTTGCACTCATCATGTACAAAAATATACCAAGCATTCTAGTTCATTAATTCAGTCCTTACCAAAGCTGGTAAAGCAGTTATTAATTTATCCACTGTAAAGTTGAGGACATTTAGCCTTTTGGAAATTAGGTAACTCCTCCAATATCACACAAGTAATAAGGAGGTTGTGCAGAAATTGAAAACTTGTGTATTTCCAAAGCTCATGCCCAGCTGGATGTTAGAGACATAGGGTTCCTACCTAAAAATGTGTTCCTAGCACTCAGCATAGTGTTTAACACTTAAGAGGAACCCTACAGCTGATTGCTAAACTGGGTATTTACTTACACTATCCAAAATTAGGAAGGAAACATACCCATTTGTTTGTGAATTATTGTATCAAATCCTATTAATTTCATCCTAAATAGTAAACAAAATTCCTAAATAGGAAATAGCAATGTTCATATAAAGGAGCAACAAATTAATTTATTGGAACCAACACATTCCTCAAATAGAGATTTGGTTGATATTAGAGATTTAATGTACTTCCCTTAGTGCTTATAATAGAGATTCCACTTATCTTACATATATAACCTAGAAATTTGAATATTTTGTAAAGTTACTTTTTAGAAGACCTGATTTATTTGTTTTCCTTATCATCTCAGATGGATTCCTTCTGCTCAAAATATATTTGGAATTTATATTTTCAAGTATTCATTTAACTAACATATTAAGCAGGCGTTATCCTATGTAAGTTCCTAGCAACTTTTACCACTTGTACTGAAACAAAAAAGATAGTTAAGCCAAATGAGTTAAGTTTCTGAAAGTGTATCTTTATACAACATTAACTATAGACATGGAAAATACATTTATTCATGTTAGAAATAAATGTTACTGTGAGATCTTTCATTTTGATAAAGTCAAAACACCATCTTGTTAATAACTACTATATTAATTTTGCAGCAAATTACAGTAAGACCACACTGTATAGTTGTGCCATTCAGATGACATTTATGAAATGCTCTAATTTAACATGGTGACATATATTACCTGCATCTTTTACACGTTAGAGCTTATATCCTCTGAGCGAAATAGACCTAAACCAGCCAAAAAAAAAAAAAAAAAAAGAGAGAGAGAGAGAGAATAATGCAATGTGAAATTATACCCCTTTGAGAACTAGAAGGACTATAATTACATTGCTTTCTCTTAAAACCATTCAAGTATGTAACCATTGCTGGGAATAGAAGTATGTGGGGAACCACTTTACACTCCTTCTGTCTTGAACACTCAAAAGATTGAGAAAAAATATATTCCTTTCCTACTATAGTTTTATTTGAGCATGCTTCAGAATTTTACCTTTTTGTACACTCCTTAGAGATTATCGTGGGGAAGTTTAGAAAGCAGTTTCTTGGAAATGCCTTTTGGAGGGGGAAGGGAGCTATAAAAATATACCAGCCTGATAAATGACAGGCATTGTAGAATGGAAAAGAAAAGACATCTTGGTTTTACACCAGTTTAGAAGCTTTTCTTCTCAAATGAATATTTTCGACAGCTGAGCAAGATGATAAACAGCAGGATCACAAAACACTTAAATGGAAACAAGTATTATGATGTACATTATTCACCTGGCATTCTCCAATTCATGACATTTATATGTGGCAGAACCTACTGCAGATTCATTTATTTATTTTTGAAGTGGAATGAGTACCTTACAAAGGTAGCCAGTTACATTAATGTGGACTTTTCTTCTCTAGAGAGGCAGAAGCTTAAGGAAAAAAGTTATCGTATCTGTACTAGAAATAGGTAGTAAGTCTCAGAATCCACATCTTAGGGCTGAGAAGTCTCCTCGCAAGTAAAATATACTGTATAAATATAGACAAATAAATATAGATAAAGATTTTTTGTGTAAGCACCAGCAGTGTTGCAAATGATTAGATATTTCATAAATGCTTTTTCTAAAATTGTATTGCTGAAATCAGTCTATTTCTATAACTTACATTCAGATGCTTAGAGGTATAATTGCTTCAATACTGGCTAAGTTTAGAAAGGCTATGTTTCTCTGAGGCTCAGTGATGGACCTACCAACAATTTGATGAGATGCATGACTAAGAAGAAAACGAGAGTAAGACTGAATCCCTGTGAATTGATTGACTTGGTGCAGTGGCAGAGTAGGTAGCAAGTGTTAAAGCAATAGTTCTTAAATGTTAGTGTTCATAAAAGTCATCAACAGAACTTTTTAAAATGAGGATTCCTAGGCTTTAACTTTAGGGACTTTTAAT
The DNA here is from genome assembly GCF_000951035.1 of Colobus angolensis palliatus. Lineage (NCBI taxonomy): Eukaryota > Metazoa > Chordata > Mammalia > Primates > Cercopithecidae > Colobus > Colobus angolensis. The sequence continues at coordinate 3,536,555 of NW_012121932.1, read as the reverse complement.
TCTTTAGGTCTGGTGTATTTGGTTGTGGGCAATCAAAAGACTCAACTTTGGAATACATGGAACACATGTTGACTATAGATTTGTATATTCAAAAATTTTTGGTATTTAAAAATAGCATGTATGCTTTATTGAGTCAAATATTTTAAAAACTATGAATGTGTACTGTTTCTTTTTTTTGGATTGGAGGACAATTTGGGGTAAGCATTCTCTTTTTAAGAAGTCATAATTAACTCTCTGCCAAAACTAAGTAGAAATTGTGATTTCTATAACTCCTATATTTGATAATATCTCCTAAAAATATTTCAGTGATATAGCATTTAATTGTAAATAATTCATCTAATCACCAAACACATATAGGGATGTTCCTATATGCCAGGCACTGTGCGTATCAAGGTGTGTATCACAGTGAATAACAGAAACACTCAGGAAGTGTTCAATTGAATTTAACCTTGAAATGTATTATTTATTATTACTATGTTTAAATGAACTATGTGAGGTTTTTGGTTTTTTTTTCATTGTCAATGAGAAACCCATCCTAACTTCAGAATTTTTATCTTTAAGTATATCCTATTTTAACCACCCTTACCCATCCACTCTCAATGATTTCTCCTCAGCGTGGGTCCTTGCCGTGGAAGTGTGCCCTGGTCAGTGAGTTTTGAGAGTCCATGAAAGCTAGATTGCCCTCGGCTCTTCAGTTCCCACTGCAGAACTCTTGCAGTCACTGGCTTTTGGATCAGCAGAACCTCTCCTATTTTCAGTTGCCTATTTTCAAACTGGCTCACTGAACTTTGGGTTCTCCCGTATTCAGATCTTTCAAAAGTTCAACACTCCTTTACTATCATCTGCTTTCTCCTATACAGGGGCTAATGCCATGCAGGTTTTGTGACTGCTAGTGGTGTGTGCCTACCTTCTTTTTTTGAGGAGGCTTCTGGGCACAGCTGGTCACTTAGTTTTGTTATAAACATTTTTAATGGCTTTGCTGTTGTTATGTTGCTATTTAGTTCTGTCAGCTTTTATCCTGGGATTTAGAGAGATCCAAGAGTTCTGTGGCCACATAACCATTGATCTTGATTCCCCTGGAGTCTCTTTTGACTTTTACTGCCTAATTTAAGCTGAACTTATGAAATACATGAAAAAAAAACTGAAAGCCCAAGCTCTTTTGTTGTTTGTCTTTGTAGGTTAAGGTTTCCATTTCTCCCTCTTTCTCAACCTATTTTGCCCATCAATGTCTATCCTTCCTTTACTTTTTGCCTACTCATTACAATATTCAATTACACAAACATAACTTTTCCTCTACCTACCCTAGCCCCAGCATTTTTCTGAGAATTTAAGTCTCTTATGAATCTGGGAAGAAAGAAACTAAAAATGAGCAGGGATGAATAGCAAAATGTGTGGGTCAACAAGTAGCAGACAGGACATTAGAGTGAAGCTGTTTTCTTACCCAGAAGACTGATGATGGGAAAGAATAAAAGAACAATGCAAAATTAGTAGAAGAAAAGAAACAATTAATAAAACATGAATAGATATTAATCAAATAGAAATTGGACAAAAAATGGTGAAAATGAAGAAACTCAGTAGTTTGTTCTTTGAAAAGGTTAATAAAGTTGAGCAGAAAACACAAATTACCAACATCAAAAACACAAACTACCAACATCAGAAATGTTAAAAAGAGGCATCAGTGTCATTGTACATTTTATAAACATTAAAAAATATAGTTTTATGAACAACTCTGCTAATAAATCTGATGTCCTGAATGAAATGAACAAATTAACACAAAACTAACAACAAAAATAGAAATATCCCCACATATATTAAAGACATTTAATTCATATCTAAAAACCTTTCAACAAGGAAAATCTCAGTCCCAAATGGCTTCGCTGATGAATTCGCCACTAACATAAAGGGATAAATAATATTGGTTCTACAAAAACTCTTTCAGAAAACCAAGGAGGAGCATATATTTCTCAGCCCATTTTTGAGAGCTACCTAACTTTAATCCCATAACATAACAAAGCACTGAAAGAAAAGCCCATTAGAATATTCCATATGAACATAGATATAAAATCCCTTAACAGCGTATTAGCAAATGGAATCCTGCAATATATAATAGGGTAATGCATCATGGCTGATTGGATTTCTCCCAGGAATGCAAAGTTAGTTTAACATCTGAAAATCAATTAATGTAGTATGCCACATAAACAGAATACAAAACAATTTCCATGTAATCATCTCAATAGATAAAAAAACTTTGAAAAAAAAAAAAGTCGAAACACTTTCATGATAAATACCCTCTGCCCACCAGAAATCGAAGAGAGTTCCTCAAACTGAAAACGGCATCTGCAAAAACCCTACAGCTTATATTATGTTAACAATAAATGTTAAATATTTTACCACTACATCAGGAACAAAGCAAGGAGGTTTGCTCTTATAACTTCTATTCAAAATTGTAACAGAAGTTAATGTAAGACAAAGTGAAAAAACAAAAAGCCATGAATATCAAGAAAGAAGTAAGACTATTGTTATTTGCAGAAAATATGCCACTGTATAGACAGTAGGAGTATAAAATTTGCTTGGCAAGCATCAAGTCCCCCACATCCACTCCCCTCCTCACACTACTGTCCTTCATAAAGTCATGCAAAATTGCTCTATATTCTAAGTAAGGACGGGATGTTTGATGTGCAAATGCAACTGTAAGCTAAATCCCTGAACAATATTTTTGGCCACCCTGCCCTTCCTATGGAAACTCTGGGGCTGTCACTGAGGTAGGGTTAGTAATGGTATGTGAGACTGGAGAGACATGTGGAAACCACCTCATGGTATTTGGGCTTCACTAGTTAGGCAACAGGAAGCTATTGAATATTTCTGAGCACAGGAGTGACACAGAGGTATACCAAGTAGGTGGGAGGCAGTGGAAGCAATCTACCTCAGTGGGGAAGAGTATTGTATCACAAACGTTGTTTAGAATTGCTAGTACTTGGTGATAATTAAAAGCAAAGCAACTTTAACTGAATTTTGTTATTTTAATTTTACTTACAGAAAATGCATCCTCTTTTGTGTACCCAGGTGTTTCATTCTCACCATCTTACCGTAGGAGTATTATCATTGGAATTAGAGTAGATGAGGCAAGTCACTGTGGCTCATGCCTGTAATCCTAGCACTTTGGGAGGCTGAGGCAACAGGACTACTTGAGGCCAAGAGTTTGAGGTTATGGTAAGCTATGTTTCTGCCACTGCACTCCAGCCTAGGCAGCAGAGTGAGACCCTGTCTCTTAAAAAAAAAAAAAAAAATTGGAATGAATGAAAATTAATTTGACAGCAGTTTTTTAAACAGATTGGGGAGAGGAACAGACTGGCAGATACCATTCAGTATACAATAGCTGGTTAGTGATGGCAATTCTGAAAGAAAAAGTGTAGAAACTGGGAGATATTGCTAGTGTAGTATGACTTTTAAAACTCACAGGGTTCATACCTTGTGGATGTATAAAACAATGTGAAGTAATAAATTCTCCAGAAAGTGAGAAGAGGAGTTAGAGACTTTTATAAAATAGAAGTCTATGATGTTATCTAGGAAAGAAAAGAATTTTCAGAAGAATGTATGCATTGATGAAATGATTTCTTTTTGCCCTCATTTATATTTATTTTCTGCTCAAATGAAACACTTGAACTACCACTCAATTTCCGGGACAGACTTCCTGTTCCTACATTCTTCAGTTTGCTTTCTCAATTTTTACTTTGTTTAGCAATATCAGCATTGCCTCATTGGGTTTTAGTGAGTTTAAAGAGAATGCATAATCTATAGAACATTAGTTCTTCTCTCCCACAGACAGATGAGTGCATATAAAGACATATATTTATATTGCTACTGTTTTAAAAGCATTGCTTCAAATTACCTAAAATATGGCAACCATTATATAGAGAACCACTAATAAAAACTGTGTTTATATAATTTATCAATATTGAAATCATGCTTCATATTTCCTTTAAGCACAAAATAATTATTTTCACACAAGTGCAAGAAATCATATGTGAATTATTTGATGCCTTGAATTCGCCCTCATAGAATTTCATCTCCTAATTTAAAGAAAACGGACTAGGGTAATTATTGCAGGATTGCACTCTTTCCTGTTGTCAGTAACCTGCCTACCAAATTCATTGTGACATTTGTCACCCAATTGACTGTCCATATCCACCATTGCTCCAGAGCCTGGGCCAGCAGACTTTTGCTTCATGGTCCAAAATGATGATGTCCTGGGTGTGATTACAAGACAATATGAAGCAAACATTAGTGAACATCAGTGCTAGCAAAGAAATTCACAAAATAACAATTAGAATGCTTGGCTGATTCTTCCACTGTGCTTTCAGCTCTTTACAGGTATAGGCCATGCCTTAAACTTCATTGAGTCTAGCACGGTTCCTGTTGCTATTATTATATTTGTGGCTTATGATAAGCAGAGTTAATTTAACACGGGGGTTATGAACATGGATTTCAGAGTTGGGCCACTTAGTAACTATATTAGTCCATTTTCACACTGCTGATAAAGACATGCCTGAGACTGGGTAATTTATACAGGAAAAACGGTTCAGTAGACTTACAGTTCCATATGGCTGGGGAGGCCTCACAATCACGGCAAAAGGCAAGGAGGAACAAGTCACATCTTACATGGATAGCAGCAGGCAAAGAGAGAGCTTGTGCAGGGAAATTTTTGTTTTTAAAACCATCAGATCTTGTGAGACTTATTCACTGTCACGAGAACAGCACAGGAAAGACCTGCCCCCATGATTCAGTTATTTCCCACTGGGCCTCCCCCAACAACACGTAGGAATTCAAGATGAGATTTGGGTGGGGACACAGCCAAACCTTATCAGTAACTGCACCACTTTTAATAAGTAGTTTGATCTTTCTCAGGTTTAAATTCTTCTGTAAAATGAAGATTCATGTATTTTCACAAATAATAAAATGATGAAAATTCCTGCCACTTTGGAGCTTACATTGTAAAGTGATTTGGGGAGTTGGAAGAGAAAGAACAATCAATAAATATAAAAATAAGTAAATTTATTTACTAAGTTAAGTGCTATAGGAGAAAACTAGACAAAGTAAAAGGCTTTGAGAGTGCCATTTTAAGGAAGGGAATTGCAATTTTGGAAATGCAGCCAAAGGACTTTTAAATGAAAAGGTGGCATTTCACTTGAGACCTGAAGGAGATGAGGTAGTTAGTCATGTGGAAATCTGGAGGAAGAGACCCAGGCAGAGGGAGCAGCCTATGCAAACACCATAAGGTGCGAGCACCCCTGTGTATTCAGAAGAGGGGCTGTATAGCTGAAGTGAGCAGAAGAGAGAGTAGGAATGTCCCAAGCCTATGGGATCTTTGTGCAAGCTGCAAATAATTGGCGCTTTCACTCTGCAAGTACTGCCCCACATCCATCAAGTACTTTAGAAGGATTGAAAGAAGTTTGACTATCAATCATTTGATGAATTTTCCTGCCCACTATTTGTTCTATACCAGTGTGAAATATACAGAATAATGCTTCTGCCTCATCTTTACCAAGCACTTACTATGTTCCAGAGATGATGCTAAATATTTTTACATTAATAATCTCAGTTAATCCTGACATCAGACCTATGAGGTAGATATTATTATGCTCATTTTATTGATAAATAAGTGAAGACTTAGGTAGATTTAGGTTGTTCAGAGCATAGTTAATACTGTGGCCAGTAATTATGGCACATAATCCTAATATTTCAGGAATTTATACCATTTAGTTGAGATACTCCTCAACTACCGTCTCAGGGTACAGGAGTAATTGAAATTCTAAGGCACAATAGCATGGTGCATAAGCAGGCAGGACTGCAGCCACAGAACTCTCAATTTTACTTCAGGTTATGTCACTTACTTTCCCTTTTATGTTAGAGACGTCTGTTAGTTTGTCTACAGGAAGTAAAATACTTCACAGGGTAATTTATTCACAAATAGGAAAACATGTATAAAATATCATAGCAATCTGCCTACAATATTGTAAATGTTCAAAAGGTTGTTGATATTATTGTTGTAAGCTAAGGAATGCTAGAAAAACATCAAAGTTACAATTACTCAAAATAACTTTTGCTGAGCATCTACTAGACAGACATAAAATAATAATCATCTCATTATTAATATTGGACTTTCTGAAGTATATTCTTATCTTTCTCTTCTTTTTTTTATTTTATTTTATTTTATTTTTTATTATACTTTAAGTTCTAGGGTACATGTGCATAACATGCAGGTTTGTTACATATGTATACTTGTGCCATGTTGGTGTGCTGCA
>NW_012121932.1:3455733-3527893 GCF_000951035.1 Colobus angolensis palliatus | reverse complement strand
GCTCAATCCGGTTTGCCAGTATTTTATTGAGGATTTTTGCATCGATGTTCATCAGGGATATTGGTCTAAAATTCTCTTTTTTTGTTGTGTCTCTGTCTTTCTCTTCTAATCTTTTAGTTGAGATTTTTTTCCAGCTTTTATTTTTGGATACAGAATCTTGGTATATTGTCTAGGCTGGACTCAAACTCCTGGGCTCTAACAATACTTCTACCTTAGCCTCCTGAGTAGATGGGACTACAAGCACATGCCACTATGCCTGGCTCTATATTTTTAATATTTAAGAATTCTTTCTTCCACCGATTGTTTATTCCTTTAGGCTTTGTTGTTGTTTCTATATTTTTTAATGAATGCAACTTTTATCTTCTGAGGATAACACAGGTATTTATTAAATTGTTATTAGTTGATGATTTCTTCTATCTCTATTCCCTGCATTGTTTGTTTCCTCATCTGGATTATCGTTTTTCATCCTCGTCCTTTATTTTTGTTTCTGTCATTCATGTTGTGTATTTTGCATATATGTTTGATGAATTTTGCAATCTGCTTCATTCTGTAGAGAAATGGTAAAAATCTTTCCAAAATGGCCTTTACTCATGTTTATGAGCAGCAGTACAGCTTTTCTTTGCATTGGTTAAAAGCTCAAATATTAGTTCTAGAGTTCTTATCTTTGCAGTTCTTTTCTGCTAGTTTTCTCTTTATGGAAAATAACTCTGGCTCCCAGCTTTCTGGATTTCCATAAACCCTGTAGAAGGGGAATTGTGGTGGTAAAAGGGAGAGGCGGTTTATACAGACTTTCACTTAATCCTTTCATGTCTACCTTGTGCCTCTCCCAATAACAAATTGTTGATGTTCCAACATTATGGAGTTGGTTAATTTCAATTATTCTTGACAATAAGACTGATGCCACTATGGAGTAGGATTAGTTTGGCTGGCTGAGTGGGGTTGAAAGGGGACCTGAAAATCTAAACACTTTCTGTGTAGAATAACTCTAATTCATGATTCTCAGCCTTGGCACTATGGCTATTTTGAGCTGGGTAATTTGTTGTGAGGGATTGATATGTGCATTGCAGGATGTATAGCAGAATCCCTGGCTACATGCCAGTATACTACATGCCAGTAGAACTCCTCCCCCCCCCCCGACCTTGACTACTAGAAAGTTCCCCTGGGGACAAAATCGTCCTCAGTTGAGAACCATTGTTTTAACTTTAGACCTGTGTGTACCCTCTTACTTCTTTCAATGTTTCATTATCTTCAAGTCTTAAGGCTCTCAAAGATTCTGTAGGAAAAAATCAGTTTTCATATTTTAGGAATCCAATTCAGCCAGCACTCAAGCTGAAACTTCTCTGATTATTTAAGAATATTGTCAATATTTATTTCTATTTCTTAATTTCATTTTCTGTCTTCAAAATTTTTGTAAAATGTATTTCTTCCCTATTGTTTTCTCTGCTGGCCTCATTAAAATTATAGGTTATATTTTTAAAGATTCCTGTTTTGTTATTGAAGTATCAAGAAAAAGAGGAAAAGGCACATGCTTGATCTGAACTTTATCAAAAATTGTTAATTGTTTTCATCTCTTACTATTAACTGTTTTCTAGATCGATCCTCTTGCTTTAGGAATCCAAATCAGCCTGCACTCATACTGCAGTTTCTCTGATTGGTCAAGAACGTTGCCAATATTTATTTATATTTCTTTATTTCATTTTTTTGTCTTTGAAATTTTTGAAAAATATATTTCTCCCATGTTGTTTTCTCTGCTGGTCTCATCAAAATTATGAGTTTTACTTTTTAAATTGCTGTTATTTTGAAGTAGTGAGAAAAAGAGGAAAAGACATGTGCTTCATCTAAATTTTCGCAAAATTTTATATTTTAGTAAATGTATTTAGATGCATATTTTTCTAACAATGGGCATTCTTAGTTAACGCCTATATCCTTTTTCTTAAGCAAGAAAATAAATTTATTATAACTTTTACTTATCCTGCCCTAGTATTCCTCATGGGCAAATCATGTCTTAATTTTATTAATCTTTGAATGCACCATTTCTAACAAGTTGGATCCTTTATCAGAAAGCAGAATGTGTACAATATACTTATCCTTTAGTTCCGTCTTCCTGGACACTGGCTCTCTTATCACAATAGGATGTATACCTACAGATCAGTTTGATTGTAATTTAATTTACTGTATTTGGCAGCAACATCTTATAGTGGTAACCTAGACTGAGATGAAATCTTCCATTTCAATTGACAGTTATAAAGCAACAGACTATAGATTTAAATTATTTGAGTAGTTACTACGTTAAAACACATCTTTTTCTTCCCTTCCTTTGCTCCCAACCACAAGCACAGCAACCAGTGTATTTCCAAATTTTACTCCTGTTTATAATGCTATTTCTTAAGCTTCTGAACATTACAGTGTACATTGCACCTCTGCTAATCTCCATCCAAATTCTGCTATGTTTTGGAGTTTGTCTGTGAGAAAGTGTAGTGCTGATGAGGGGATTGAAGTTTCAGGATTCCAATTTTGGCTGCTTAACAGGAACAGTTGAAAGATGGCATGAGGTTTTTGATCCATGGTTTTCCATTCTCCTGGTATAGTAAGCATAGGTATCACTGCCAAACTTCTTTGGAGCTCTATGTTATTTGGGTTTAGAGCTTGGAGCTACGTTAAACAGCTGAATAAATGTTTCCCAATGGAACTCTATCTATGATGCATCTCCTGAAAATTCTGAGTGTTGTTAACTAGTTTCCTCTTAAGTTGAGTTTATAGTTGTTTTGTCGTGTCCAAATGTCTTTTTGAGACATTACTTCTGACTGAAGAGAGTGATAGAATTTATCCTCCCACTTGAAATGATAAAAAAAAAGGACAAAATGTATTAAATAATTGTTTGCTAGATGTTGGACATCAGGCAATGAGGGCAATATTTGCTGAGAAATAGGAAATAAATTATGTGAATCTTACAATTGACCCAGATTGCTGCTTTCAGAGTATTTCCAGTCCATGACTTAGGAAGTGAAAACCCAAATGGAGCTCAGAGGGTTCCCCAAATTGAAGAGATATAGCCAAGTGTTTCAGGAATTCAAAGTAGTTAGTTTGCAGAGAGGAGAGAGAGGAACACAGAGATAATTCCACATATCTACAGAGCATCTTCCTTAAGAATTCACTTGAGTACTGATTACTGCATGTATGAGGCTGCAGAAAGCACAACTTTCAATTACTAAAAGTAACAATAGTTGACACTCATGTAATTCTGGGAAATGTGCCTGTTTCCACTAGCTGAACTGGAGAGAAAACGTATGATTCACGGGGCATTGGATAAGTGTACACAAAAGGGGCTAGCTTCAATAGTGGAGAATAGCCCTAGGCTGATAACTACTTCAATACCACCTAATAAATCTTAAGAGCAAGACTCAAAAGGAATTGTTTCCAAGTAATTTAACTGCATCCAAGAACAAAACTCAAATATATTTGTAAGAGCACTAAAATACATAGTATCCAACAAGAAAAAATTCACAGTCTCTGACACCAAATTAAAGATTATCAGGCATGCAACGAAACAGGAAAGTACAACTCATAATGAGGATGTAAATACATCAGTCAAAATGGATCCAGAATTGTGAGAGACGTTAGAATTATCAAGCCAGTATATATATATATATATATATATATTTTTTTTTTTTTTTTGAGACGGAGTCTTGCTCTGTCGCCGGGGCTGGAGTGCAGTGGCCGGATCGCAGCTCACTGCAAGCTCCGCCTCCCGGGTTTACGCCATTCTCCTGCCTCAGCCTCCCGAGTAGCTGGGACTACAGGCGCCCGCCACCTCGCCCGGCTAGTTTTTTTTTGTATTTTTTAGTAGAGACGGGGTTTCACCGTGTTAGCCAGGATGGTCTCGATCTCCTGACCTCGTGATCCGCCCATCTCGGCCTCCCAAAGTGCTGGGATTACAGGCTTGAGCCACCGCGCCCGGCCCAGGCCAGTATATTGAAACAGATATTATAACCTTACATAGTTTAAAAGTTACATAAAAATATGGAAGGTACTAAATAACCCTACAGATCAAAATCCCAGAGAAAAACCTACAATGTATGGAATAAAAATACACTGGATATAATTGGTTATACATTAAACATAAGACATTTATGTTTTATTTAAAAAGTTAGTGAACTTGAAGTCATAGTAATATAACCTATCCAAAATGAAACAGAGTTGAAAGAGCATTTGTAAAAATGAAAACAGCATTTGTGAGCTGTGGGACAACTTTTAGAGGCTTGGTGTATGTGTAATTTGAGTCCCTACAGGAAGTGGTGGAGTGGAGCTGGGAACATAAAAAAATATTCAACGAATTTATAGCTGAAAAATTCCAAGTACATTAAGGACTGAAAACCATAAAGCCACACACCCATGAATCTCAAGAAAACTAAAAAATAAGTAACACGAAGGAAATCACAAAACGCATATTATAATTGAATTGCTCAAAGCTAGTGATAAATTTTTAATGATAAAATAAAATACTAAAGCAGGCAGAGGAAAAAAACATGTTAAATACATAAGCAAAACAGTAAGAATGGCAACAGATTTCCTATCCAAAATAATGCAAAGAAGAAGACAGTGGGACAACATTCTTATAACCGTGAAAGAAAACAAATAGTGCACTTATGATTCTATATCTAGGAAAGAGATCTAAGATGAAGGTCAAATAAAAACTATTTTCAATACATATAATGAAAGAGTTCATCACACACAAACGTATACTATAAGAAACATTAAAAAGAATTCCTTCAGTTGGAAATAAAATGGTATCATATGGAAATATGGATCTGCACAAAGAAACAAAGAACACCCAAAATGGCAACTGCATTGGCAAATATGGAGGGTATTTTTCTAATGATTTAATTTTCTTTAAATACAGTTGACAGTTTTTTAAAAAAATAATAGTATAGTAAAGGTTTTATAACATGTATAAGTAAAACGTTTGGCAGTAATAACACAATAATTAGGAGGGGGAAAAGGAAGTACCCTTGACCCTAGAACGACATGGGAGTTAGGGGTACTCATTTCCCACACAGTCAAAAATTCATGTTTAACTTTGACTCTCCAAAACCTTAACTACTAGTTGACCAAAAACCTTACTGATAACATGAACAGTCAATTAACATTTATTTTGTGTATATTATTTACTGTATTCTTATAATAAAGTAATCTAGAGAAAAGAGAATCTTTAGGAAAATCATAAGAAAGGGAAAATGTATTTACTATTTGTTAGGTGAAACTGGATCATAAAGATCTTTGTCCTCTTCATCTTCATTTTGAATAAGATGAGGAGGAGGAATAAGAGGAAGAGGAGAGATTGGTCTTGTTGCTCCAGGGCTGGCAGAGGTGGAAGAAAATTCTTTTATAAGTATACTCATGCAATGATAACTCATGTTGTTCAAGGGACAATTGTATACTATTGTAAGATCGTTATACTCTATTTGAAGTAGTATGTTACTTAAAGCTGGGTTGTGATAAAGATGTAGAATAAAAGCCACTAAAATCATAAAACAAAGAGTTATAGCTAATAAACCAACATGGAGATAATTTGAATCATAAAGAAATATAAAATAACACAAAACAGGCAAAAAAAAAAAAAAAAAGAAGAAGAAGAAGAAGAAAGAAATCCCAAACAGAGGGGACAAATAGAAAGAAAATATCAAGATAATAGATTTAAACATAATCATATCAATAATAATGCTAAATATACATGTTCTAAATAATCCAGATAAAAGTCAGAGAATGGAAGATTGGTTAAAAAAGGAAAAAGTACAACTTAACTATATGCTGCTTGCAGAAAAGATATTTAAGTACAAGACACAAATAGGTTAAAAACAAATGTTGGAAAAGATAAATCCTGTGAGCACTAATCATAAGAAATCTAGGGTAACTTTATTAATATGAGAAAACATGAATTTTTAGAAATTTTGTCCAAGATAAAATATTGCCCAGGATGAAGAAGGTAATTTCATTTTGTGAGGAGTCGTTTTATCAATAGGACATAACAATTCTTAATATTTCTGTACCAACAACAGAGCTTCAAAATGCACAGAGCAAAAACTCATGTAACTGAAGGAGAAAGTAAAATCCACATTTGTGGGCAAAAATTTCAATACCCTTCTCTCAATAATTAGTAGAATAAACTGACAGGAAATCAGTAAATCCATAGATTAGAACAACACTGTCAACCAACTTGACCTAATGTCCAGTTATGGAACATTCAACCCAACAGAGCAGCAAACTGCACCTACTTTTCAGGCCTACACAAAATATCTACCAAAATAGATCAAATTCTGAACCATAACACAAACCTCAAAAGATTTAAAAGAATTCAAGTCATATAAAATACATTATCTGGCTGCAGTTAAATTAAATTAGAAATCAATAACAAAATAACCTGGAATTGCACTAAATATTTGGAAACTAACTCACACAATGCTAAATAACCCAAGATTCAAAGAGGAAACCCAAAGAGGAATTAAAAAGTATTCTGAACTGAATGAAAATGAAAACACAGCATAAGAAAATTGTGAGATGCCCAATAGAGCAGGACTTAGTAGTATATGAATAGCACTAAATGCCTATGTTAGGAAAGGATGAAGACTTCAAAGAAATATCTTCTACTTTACAAAATTAGCAAAAGAAGAGAAGACCTAAGCCAGACTAATGAAAGCTATTTCTGAGTTTCTAACTGCATCTCATGGAGATGATCATTTCTTTCCTCTGCTCTTGTGGCTGAAAGCATGTTAAGGCCAAAACTGTGATTCAGGCAAGACCGAAATTTCTAAGACCAAATTGCATTTTAAGCCATAAAGAGCAGGAGAATCTCCATGACTTGAACTGTGAATAGATATTTGTTTGTTACCAGAGATAGTAATTGTACTGCTTTATCTGTCTTTCCTTCCATGCTAGTAAAAGAAAGCTCAATAGTAGTTGATCACATGATCATAGAGAATAATCTACATTTCTCAGCCTCCTTGGCAGCTAGGTGTAGAAATGTGGTTTAAGTTCTGGTCAATGATATTGTATCTATTAACTTTTGCTGCTCAAGTTAGTGGCTAAAAACAATAAAAATTGTTTATTTATTTAGGATTTTATGGTTTGGCTCAGTGCTGGTGTACACTGACTTGTCCAACCTCTTCTGGGCTCTCTCATTTGTCTGTGATTAGCTAGCTGGTCAAGTAGCAGTTAGATAGGAAGACCTCACTCATATATGTGGTGGTTGACAAGCTGGCTGTTCACTGGGGCACCTCAGTTTTCTGCCATACAACTTCTAATATTCTAGCAGGATAGCATGAGCTTGTTCACAAGGTGATCTCAGAGTTCCAAGCCCAGCAAGAGAGAATGAACTCTAAATTTGCAGGCATTTATTCACTTATTTATTTATTTATTTATTTATTTATTTATTTATTTATACCTTATGTTCTAGGGTACATGTGCACAAAGTGCAGGTTTGTTATATATGTATACATGCGCCATGCTGGTGTGCTTTTGCAGGCATTTTTAAATGTCTGTTTGAATCATATATGCAAGCATTATATGTGCTAGTATTTGACCAAAGAAAACCAATAGGTCAATCTAGAGTTGTCCTGGAAGGATCGTACCAAAGAGTGTCTTATGATTTGGGGAAGTATATTTTTAAAAGAAAGAGGAATGCCTTTCTCTCTTTCTACTTCTTGGTGGACAGGAATTGGTTTTAGAGTATGAGTAGATTTGTATTTTCTCACATTAAAAAGGGAGAATCTACAGCTATAGAATCTACAGAAGTAAACTTGGTATTTTCAGTTGAATTTTGGGAAACTGACTAAAGTTAACAATTTTAAAAGTAATAATGCCTTACTTTAGTTTTAAAGTATATTTTAAGATATAGTTAATATACAGAAATTATAGTCTACATGTGTTACAGAAACTTAGATTAATGAAATGGGAGTAAACTTGTTATTTTGTTAATTTGTGACAGAATTGGTCATATAGAAAGAATTGTTTTTATTGACAAAAATATCTGGATAAGACTTAGGTTTTCACAAGAATCAAGGCAATAATATACACTTTTGGGATGTATGTGAGAAAGTGACCATGCAAAGTCAGGTGTACAGAAAAAAGTGGATATGCTTTATGGAAGAGCAAGGAGGAAGAACAGAGAAGCCACAGAGATGGTAGATAATTGGAGTGCCAATGAAAATCTCTAGCTGTAGGGGAAACTAAAGGGGTATTATGAATTGCAAAGTAATGATTTAATTCCTCTTTTACCCCAAACCTTTAATAAAGGTTAACAACTACATTTTGTTTCTTTCTTTGTTTTGAACAAGAGTTCTTGAAATTGAGGCATTAGCTGAGTTTTACCTCTGGGTGACACAGGGCAGTGCTGGTAGGAGCCAGAAAGACTTCAAAATGGAAGAAGCAGAAGTGTAGGGTCAGGGCGACTATGAAATGATCAATACACATAGAATTCTTATAAACTTAAGGAGCACTTCTGTCATTCAGGAATGGAATTAGGGTCATAGGCAGCCTTATCTAGATTTCAAAAGGTAAGGACGCTCCAGCTGATACATGCATTACATATAAATAAGAATACAACAAGACCAGGGGCCGTGGCTCATGCCTGTAATCCCAAATATTTGGGAGGCCAAGGCAGGCAGATCATCTGAGGACAGGAGTTCAAGACCAGCCTGATCAACATGGTGAAACCGTGTCTCTAATAAAAAGACAAAAAATTAGCCATGCATGGTGGCCCAGCTACTAGGGAGGCTGAAACAGGAGAATCTCTTGAACTTGGGAGGCGGAGCTTGCAGTGAGCCGAGATCACGCCATTGTACTCCAGCCTGGGCAACAAGAGTTAAGCCATCTCAAAAATAATAATAATAATAATAATAATATAACAAAACACACAAAAGAAAAAGTTTTTGCACTTTTATTTCTCTTTGCCTTTTGCACGCTTCCTTGCTATTTGAAAACATATTGTTTACATGTGGGTAATGTTTAAGATTATTATTTGATGGAAACATAATGTATGTCCAATGCCTCAAGGTGTTTACCATCCATTTGGAGAACAGGACTGATACCTGTAAAGCACCAGCAAATACTCAGGCCTGAGTTATGGGTTGATGTACTTGAAGTGTTACAAGTATGTACTGACAGGCCTATTGGATTTTCATGATGTGCCTGTATGTTACACATATCCACCAATAAATGCCATTTAGTTTTGTAGGCTGAATCAAATCTCTTTCTTGAGTAATGATTTTGTATCTTCTGGACTAGATATGAATAAGACCGAGAAACAGCCAGGCACAAGAAGGTAATTCATCATTCTTACTCATCGTACTTAACATATGCATCTTTGATATTGAAGTTCATTATTATCTACAACTACATTTGGTTTACATATAACCATTTATCTTTTAGTCTTAGATATTTTCATATCAATTGTCTTAATTTATCCTTAAATAAAGCTTCCAGTGAGTCTCTATTTCTTGGATGAGGAAAATTGAGGCAGTGATAGGTCTTTAAAAATTATTTAATTTCTAAGTCCTTCCCTATATCTTGTAACTGAATCCCAACCTAGATATTTTTAAATATCCTTGAAATTAAATAGAAATCAAATAATATCTTTTCACAAGTAGGTTACTTCCCTCTATGGTAACTCTGCCTCCAAATGTGAAGAGCTGGATTTAATCCAAGTGAAAGAAAGTCAGGGGGGAAAATGTCAGGGACTATAAAAGAGATTTGAACTCTGTACCCACATTGCTGTGTTAGAGTCCTAAGTTATTAAATTTCTCATATTTATTTGACATTTTATATACATATGTCTGTTTATGAAGAGTTAAGTTCTTATCTTTCTTTAATCAACATAGTATTATCTATGCATAAAGTAGATGAACACTATATTTTATGTATTTTCATTCTTCTCAAATCAGATGCTTGAAGAGTAAAATGGCACAGTGTTTTAGCTGTTATTTTGCTTGAAAACACTTTAAAACAAAAAACATTTTTGGAATTTCTTACCGCAATATAAATCAGCTAAATATATTTAATATGGTGAAATGAATCATACACATGCTGAAATAGTCCAAAAAGGGGAGTTGGGTAAAAAAAACTGTATTAGGGTCAGTATCAATAGGCATACATAATTCTATTAACAAATAACATTAAATATTGTTATATTGTTTATGGGATGATACCATTATAGAAAGATTCTCCCTTAATTTAAATACCTAGCATTTACAAAACAAGTTTAAATCAATGAGACAGTAAACAAGAGGAATCAAACAGAGAGGTGGGCTGGGTGTGGTGATTCACGCCTGTAATCCCAGCACTTTGGGAGGTTGAGGTTGGCGGATCACGAGGTCAAGAGATCGAGACCATCCTGGCCAATATGGCAAAACCCCGCCTCTACTAAAATTACAAAAATTAGCTGAGCGTGGTGACAGGCGCCTGTAGTCCCAGCTATTCGGAAGGCTGAGGCAGGAGAATCGCTTGAACCCAGGAGGCAGAGGATGTAGTGAGCCAAGATTGCGCCACTGCACTCCAGCCTGGTGACAGTACGAGACTCCGTCTCAAAAAAAAAAAAAAAAAAAGAGAGAAGTCGTGTCCTAAAGACTAAATTAACTGCTGACTGTTTTCTATTTTCAGTCTCTACATATTTATATTTTGATTTCTGTATATAGTATTTAATGGTTAATTCCCCATTTCCCTTTTATTCTTATACAACTAACTTCTATGGGTTTTATTTTCATTCAGTTCTATATATTCCCCCTGCTGAAGCCTCCCGTGTTGTGTGTCAAGAGGAAAAATATCTTATTACCTTCTTGTCTGTTGAACATTTAGTTTTCTTCTCCCTCCCTCCCTGTCTTGTACCTAATGAGCAAATTATCTAAAAATAGATACGTTCATCATTCTACAAAATGTTGTATCTTCTCTAGATTGGAGGCCAGTGTAATTGTAAGAGACATGTGTCTGGCAGACAGTGCAATCAGTGCCAGAATGGATTCTACAATCTACAAGAGTTGGATCCTGATGGCTGCAGTCCCTGTAACTGCAATACCTCTGGGACAGTGGATGGAGATATTACCTGTCACCAAAATTCAGGCCAGTGCAAGTGCAAAGCAAATGTTATTGGTACGTGTAATGCAAAAGTTTACAGTCACATCTCTATTATCATCTGGAATAAAATTCTCTATTTGATTTCTTAACTGAAGAGTAAAGCAAATTTCTTTGCTCAAGGAAGGCTGGAAAAAAAATTTGCATGAAATTAACTGTTTAAAATGATTAAATTAATAATTCTATCAAACTGCAGCTTGAAGCTTAGTTTAATCAACCCTTTAGAAGTTTCTTTATTCTGTAGATGCATTAGTTCACATGGTCCCATACTAATAAGTCATAGAAAAATATAATTTGCTTACTGCATAGATGTTTCTTTTAGAAAATTAGCACTTTTTCAAAATGTTTTACACTTAATGAGTTCTAAGCAAATCATTTTCATGCTAGTTTTCTTAATAGATCAAAATAAATGGATTTTTTCAAAATATTCTGTGCTACAGGGTCCTTTGTGATAAATCTTTCCATTTTTTTCTATTATATTTCTTTGAACTGTTCCTATGAAATGCAAAATAAGTCAACATAATTCTACAGATCATGTATATTGCTCGGGTTACTTATAAAGGGCTACAAAATTTTAATTTTGTAATTCAGCACCAAGTTGATTATAATAAACAGCTACCTTCGCTGTTATTTATCATTTTTTTATACAAGACGTGCTTTTTTGTTTGTTACTCCCACAGGTATTTTTCAGAAATTAGATTTGATTATAGCAATTTATTACATCCAACATTTTTGAGGGGAACCACTGCCACATAAGGACAAAATTTATCATGTGCCCAAAATGCACTATGTACATAATGCACTTTGAAATTTTGATATATGAGAATATTATGAGAGGAAAGTTTCCTGATGAAGTGAGCCCTGTATTGTAACTGAATATGTCTTGGTTCATATAGGAAGTTTAAAAAAGACCTTTGCCTTTCTATTGTCATTCAAGACACCAAGTCATCCATGGTTTGTCTAACACTGACCTGAACCTTACAATAATAAAAATATGCCTGGCCGTGATCACACTCTCTCTCTTTCTCTCTTTCACACACATACACACACAAATGCTTACATGTACACATGCATATGTACATATCATTCTGAATACTATTTTCATTTCTGTGATATACCTCTAAATCTAATTCTTTATCTTTTATTTATGTAAGTATACATCATGCTACACAATTCAGCTAGACAAGCGTTTCAGTTTAATAAAGAGAATATAGGTGTGTTTAATGGCATTACATGAGATTTCTCTGGTTTAAAGGAACATTACATGAAAATCTGTAATACAATTTGTCTTTATGCATCTCAAGCATACAAAAAACTAATTTTTTAGAAAGAAAGAATAACTAACGTGTAAAAAGAAGTACGTATTTGTATGTGCTATCTACGATGCTGAAGGAATTCTAAGACCTTGAATTCAATTTGTATGGCATCCTTTGTTCTTTAATGTGAGATATATTTTAAACTCAAGATGTGAACACAGAAGTTAAAGCAAGGCCTTTAAAGACAGTGAAATAATTACTTCTTTATATCAACGGAATCTTTCTTGTGATGGTTAGATTCCAGAGCTTGAGGAAGGCAAAAATCAAAATTAATTTAGAATGTGTTATGCTATCCCTACTATGTGCCTATTTTGTTGATTGATCCAGATGGTTTTCGGCTGGAAACAGAAATATACATTTTGTGAAGACCAAATTCTAAATTACTTCAGTATTATAAATAATTATTATTTCTAGTGTTATTTCTGCAAATGTGGCACCTTTTATAAAAACAAAAACTTGATATGCATATATATTTACTTTTCTAATGGGATGAGCAAGTAACTTTATTCCATTTCGCCTTGTTAATATGAAAAAAAAAGAAACCCAGAAAATACAAGTGTATTTTGTATACGCTTCAGAAAGCAAACTGTTAGAGTTAACAAAACTGCTAAATCTTACTAATGATTCTATCACCAGTAAAATACATTAGCACCAATAATTTTATTAAAGTAGGTCATTCATCTAGAATAAAAAGGGAGAAGAATGTGAATTAAATGCCAAGTGTGCTAACTCGCCTGTACTTGTTAACACCGAATGTGATGCCCTGTAGGCCTTCCTGAGTATCGTTAGGAATAGATTACCTGTCAGGAATATGTATGGCATATTCAAATAAGCACTGCGCATATTTTTAAAACTGATATGATATGAATCCATGTAGACCAATTTTAATAGTTCAAAATGAGTCATAATTCTTGTTAACAATACAGTTATTTTTAAAATTTGCAGCAATAGTGGTCCTTTTTTATTTTCCTTATTGAAATTAAATGATATGCCTTAGGTGAGTCATTCATCACTGTTAAAGAACTTCCCTTCCATTGGAGTTCTTGAATTTTTATCCATATATATTCGTATATATTATGCATTTCCTTCCAGTTTAGGAAATGTTTTTCTACATATGAATTCCTGAGTGTGTTTTTGACTCTTATTTTAAGACTAATTTTTAAATTGCAATTATAGCTTGAAGTAAATGTTTCAATTGATTCAACCCATGCAGTCAGTTATTTAAATTCATGGATATTTGGAGACTATCTAAAGGAAATATTTTGCATCTAAACATTTACTATTCTAATTTTTTTTATTTCTTTGCCTTGTAATACCCTTTTTTTAGAATAACCTTACTTGTCAGAGATTTAAGTATAGGTGTAAAACATTTTCCTTCATTCGTAAAATGTATATGTGTATTACTTTAAATAGAAGTAATATAAAAAACAGAATTTACTTAGTGTTTAAAGAGGTATGTTCTGAGTCATACAAGATGACAAGCAATGTGATTGCTTTATGAGCCAAGGAGAGCGTAATTTATATTAATTGAAAATGATAAAATAGAGGAGCATACAAAAGGATTAAACTAAGAATTGCCCTGGATAAGTTTTATTTATATTAATTACTTAAATGTCTGGATTCAGAAATAAGTGTATATGCTGTTTTCGCAAAAATAATTATCAGCTTACTTTATTTTTTCTTTTTTCCCAGCTTCACTAAGGTGTAATTAAATAAAAATTGCATATATTTATGGCAGACAACATGATGTTTTGATATATGTACACATCATAAAATGATTAATTCCAGCTAATTAACATATCCATCACCTCATGTACTCATCATGTTTTGGGGGTGAGAACATTTAAGATCTAATCTCTTAGCAATTTTCAAGTATACAATACATTATTACTAAGTGTAGTCACCATGCTGTACAACAGAGGCCCAGAACTTACTCATTCTGTCTAGCTGAAACTTTGTACTCAGGTTAATATTTTATTAAACATCTTTAGAGATTTCTTATCTTTAGGAAAACAACTAATTTGTCCTATGTAATTCTACTATAATTTTAAATGAGCACATTTGTTAAAATAGTTTTTAAGATTTGTTAAAGAGAAAAAGAGCTCCAGCATATGTAATAGAAACATTTGCATTAAGCGTTTTCTTTGCATTAAGTAATAATTAAACATTTATGAAGTTCATTGCAAACAGTTGTATATTAAAGCTAAATTAAATATTGCCATTGCATTTTGAGAGTATGATTAGCCCTCTATGGCACTACTTGTGAGAAAACACTCAATATTTTGTGTTCGTATTGTCTGCGGTAGCATTGTTTGTGCCTCATCTATCTCGAATGAAATCATTTTTCCATCCTCACCTTTTAAATATATTTTATCTTTAGGGCTTAGGTGTGATCGTTGTAATTTTGGATTTAAATTTCTCCGAAGCTTTAATGATGATGGATGTGAGCCCTGCCAGTGTAACCTCCATGGCTCAGTGAACAAATTCTGCAATCCTCTGTCTGGGCAGTGTGAGTGCAAAAAAGAAGCTAAAGGACTTCAGTGTGACACCTGCAGAGAAAACTTTTATGGGTTAGATGTCACCAATTGTAAGGCCTGTGACTGTCACACAGCTGGATCCCTCCCTGGGACTGTCTGTAATGCTAAGACAGGGCAGTGCATCTGTAAGCCCAATGTTGAAGGGAGACAGTGCAATAAATGTTTGGAGGGGCATTTCTACCTGCGGCAAAATAATTCTTTCCTCTGCCTGCCTTGCAACTGTGATAAGGCTGGGACAATAAATGGCTCTCTGCTGTGTGACAAATCAACAGGACAATGTCCTTGCAAATTAGGGGTAACAGGTCTTCGCTGTAATCAGTGTGAGCCTCACAGGTACAATTTGACCATTGACAATTTTCAAGGCTGCCAGATGTGTGAGTGTGACTCCTTGGGGACATTACCTGGGAGCATTTGTGACCCAATCAGTGGCCAGTGCCTATGTGTGCCTAATCGTCAAGGAAGAAGGTGTAATCAGTGTCAACCAGGTAAGAAAGAAATGTGTTACGTTTTCAGTGCACAATGACATTCCTTTTGTTAACTCATAACAGGTGACTTCTCCCTGTTTCTGGTTTGTGGCTTCTACAAATTTTATTTCCAAAATCATTGTTGTATTTAGATCATTATTCAACACAGATACAACTATTTAACTTGTTCAAAATTATCAGGCTTATTTATGTTACTATTTTGGGAGGATACTTCAGATAAAACTCAGCCGATCAGGTTTATTTCATAATTGAGACTTAATTTCTTCACTTGAAGTAAATCTCCTTTTAAACAGTTTTTTTAAAAATTAGATTAAGAAGAGTCAATTTTATTTTCCAGAGAAAGGAAAATTTGAGTTGAATATCCATACAATGCCAAATATTCAAGTGATGGACTAAATCTCGAATAAAGCTGGCTAAATGTTTTCAGTGAAGAGGCTATATGTTCTAGCTTTGTATAGAAATACTTAGAATTGTTTCTACATGCCATCAAATTAATAAAATAGGCTACTGTTTAATCTTATTGTGTACAAACTTAACTTTCCATCTCTTTCCCAATTGAAAGAGGGATAGACCCCATCTGTGGCTCTCCTTACATTTAAGATTTTAACTAAAATACTACACCTTCTTTACAATAAACTCATTATGATATCATGATAAATATAAGTATTTATCAGTTGTTTAACAGCTGTGCTAATTGTTGTTCTGTCAGCCAACATTAGCTCTGAGTTATATGGGTCTATAAAAATGAGCATGATACAAACTTAAAAGTGTGATTTGCTTGCCAGAGAAGGAGTAGAACAAAAGTTCTGTTTACGTAACAAAGAACTCAGCCTAGGATAACTGGGCCACGCTTTCTTTTCCTTTGGCATTGGTCAGTGTGACAAGTAAGATCAAAGAGACAGGAAGGAATTGATGAAGTGTTCATTCTTTTTGACATGTAAGTATTAGAAAACAATTTGAACTGGTTTAAACGTAAATGGAGACTATATTATAACTACATATTCCGTAAAAACCTAAGAAGGACCACTGCAGTCAAGACTCAGGAATTAGAATGCTTCCATTGATGCATATTCATTCGTCTCTCTCTCTCTCTCTCTCTCTCTCTCTCTCTCTCTCTCTCTCTGTCTGCCTTTTGCCGAAGGGGACTTTACTTCTCTCTTTGTCTATATGGGTATATGGCCACCCTATGTCCCCTGAAATTGTTTATAATTCTACCACCAGCTACAACAGAGAGATTTATTAGCTACTTCTTAGTTATAATTTCTAGAGGAAAATTGGAATTGACTCACTTTTGTTTGGTTGGTTACCTCTCAGCCAATTCACTGTGGCCAGGGGTGTCACATACTTATAAAATGAGCATGGCTTTTAGGGACCTTTTCATCAGGTAAATATCCCAGAAAACAGGAAGATTATGGAGACCTGGGCAGACAGCCTAAATGACAGATACAGCACATTCACTCTTTTTACCTTCGAGTTAATCCTTCCAAATTTGCAATTAACTTTTTGGTATCCTAAGATGATGTTTTTTTCTCTTTCACTGTTTATCAATATCTCTAATTTTGGAAACAAGGTAGATACTCTGTCTCCTGCATAGTCAAATAACCATGATTTATACATCCTTCTTTCTACGTAAACCAAAAAAAGCTAATAGATCAAATGTTATATCCTTTTGAGTAATTATCCATTGTTAAAATTTACTGTTCCATTCTAACTTTAATTGTATATACAATACAAGTCACACGTTTTAAACAATTTTTCTGATTTTAGATAAACTCTGAAATCATAGTAACAAACATTTGTTCCCTTTGGTCCTTTCAATGAAAGACCCAGCCCATCATCTCAGTACTTTGTACACCTACCAGATATCTAAATGATGAACTAAAATAGTTAGAAAATCTTTTCTGGTTGTTTTGTATATCATGCAGAAATAGCCATGGATAATTTAATCTACATCATGCATAATACTGTCTCCTTTGTGCCCTTCCTAGGATGAAAAAATACTGACTTCATTGCTCTTTCCTTCATCTTTGTGGCTCTTATTGTGGTGATCTCTTTGTTCCCAACTCTAAGACATTTTCTCCCACCCAAATCTATGGCTCTTTCCTATCTACCCTATATAGTATTGGCAGAATAATTCCCCTAAAGCACTTATTTAGTTATGTCATTCTCCTGTAGGGTTACCTAAAATGGGTTTTATTTTGCTTATCATTTGAGTCCAATCTGGGCAAACATTTATGAGTTTGTATCTTCTGGTCACACTCTAGACACCCAGCTTTGCACCCTGATACTCCTATCTTCTTCAGACACTGCAGCCACTTCACTGGAGCTACACATGTCGCATGCAGAGCTGATTTCAATCTACCTGATGCTCTGGTTCATTCTCCTTTGCCGACATGGAATGCAGTATAATCCTCCTTTTCAATGTTAATTGGCATCCTCTGACTAGTTTTACTATTCAACATAGTGCCTACAATTCTCCATCACTCAGTGAACAACAAAGTTGACATGAAGCATCAGTGTTTTAAGAGGTGGTTTAACTCAAACCTATAGAAAACTTGAAAATAGTGCATTTTTGAAAATGTGCTCAAGCTTCTATTGTCTTCATGTTCAATTTATTATATGACCTTGAAGAGAGGTTTACGTTCAAGAAATAATAATACAGATCTCATGTAATTACTCCCTAATTATGCTTCTTTCTTCTGAAGACCATATGGACCTATAGATGGAGTCAATGAGTTAAGAGTAGGGAGCATTAAACATGGTGAAAATATTTTTATTTACTGAAAAAATTCAACAGTGTATTGTAAAATATTTAGTATAAAATGTACCAGACTGAGAAAACATATTTGAAGCTCCATTTCTTCAGCTTACTGACTCTCTAAAGGCATTCCCCTGTCCTTCTCAACAGGGGACTTCCATATTTTCTTCCAACTGTCTATTTCTAGCTGGGGGTAAGCAGCTTTATCTTTAAGCTGGTACCTGAGGGGAGCCTGTATCAGTTCTACTCATATCCTGTTGGTCAGAACAGCTTTGTATATCTATACCTCACTGAAAAAGAGGCTGGCAAATAGATGCTCTATCTGAATATCCAGGTGTCTGTTTAAAACTTGGGGCCTCTGTTATTATAAGGAATAAGAAAGAAATTGATCCTTGAAGACTATACTAGGCTATACTAGGAATGTCCTACACTTGCAAAATTGGCTGGCAGAACATTAGTTTACTTCCAAACAGATGCTTTTAATGACTATGAATTTTGTACTTTTTGGATAGATCTCATTATTGGCAATTAAAAAAAATCAGCCAAAGTTAATGAAGGCCTCTTGAGCCCTGAGGAAATATATGTACAAAATCTCTTCTTGGTATCTTTAACTGTTTCTTACATGCTTTGCCTTATAGAATCACTGCTATTCTAGTCACTCTTCCTTCCAAGGATATGCTATAATGTATCAGTGGCCTTGCTGAGTTATTGACACAGGATATTGACCTGGTTATGAAAAGCTAGAATGATCAAGCTATAGATTTGGATTACTATATTTTTTTGAACAGTGCAGTTATTTTCATATAGATAAATATTTCTCTTACTGAGAAATCATTTTCTTCTGGGTACTGTTGAGTTCTTAATTTAGTCAGAGAACATTTTATGTGTAGTAGCAAACAGTACTTTCAGTGAGCTTACATTTTGATGGGGAAACTGACAGAATAATTTACAGGTAAATATATGATACAAATTTAAATAGTGATTATTTTTGGATCCTTGGCAATACTCAGTTATGTTTCTTTGTTGCTAAGACTTTAAGATATTATGGAGGTTACCAAATAGACTATTTATTTGCACTTTTATATCAGTGTTTAGTTTCCAGAAAGGTAAACTGGGTAGCCATGTTTATATTGTACAAGTAAAGTCATACTGATATTTCGTTACAATGGGAAACAGGAAATGGTTTAAAAGGAGGAATGGTGAAGTGAAAGAAATTATCAACTCTGTTTCTTTTTATATTATTATCTACAATTAGTCATTTTTCTGTTTTTCTCTTTTGCATTTTTTCTCATTTAAGATCATGAGTGCCTGTTTTAAAAAGCAGCCCAACGAGATGACCTTGTTAAAACTCCTGATTATTTTTCAGTGTATTCAATTAAATAAACTCCTTACTGTGTGCCCACAATGTACAATTAATTATATTATTATTGTAGTTATGCAAGTTGAATAAGATAATACTTGCCCTCAAGATATTGAAACTCTAACAAGGGAAATAAGACAATTGCACACGTAAATAAAATACAATAACGCTTTAAATACGATCATTGTTTTTCAGTATTAGTGTTGATGCATTTTCTATATCTTCCTCTAAAGAAAGAAGACAATTTGCAATAAACCTTTGGAAAGGAAAGTTTTGTTACATCTGTACTTAGGCAAATAGTGACTAATAAATTATTCTCCTAATGGCCACACATGGTGACTCATGCCTGTAATCCCAGCACTTTGAGAGGCCAAGGTGGGTGGACGGCCTGAGGTCAGGAGTTTGAGACCAGTCTGACCAACATGGTGAAACTCCATCTCTACTGAAAATACAAAATTAGATGGGTGTGGTGGCACATGCCTGCAATCCTAGCTACTTGGTAGGCTGAGGCAGGAGAATCACTTGAACCCAGGAGACAGAGGTTGCAGTGAGCTGATATCACACCATTGCACTCCTGCCTGGGCAATAAGAGCCAAACTCTGTCTCAAAAAAAAAAAAGGCAAATGGATACCAGATAAAGCTCTCCAAGAAAAGAGCCAGCAAAAGAGAAAGGAGACCAGGAGGGGGTTGCATGAAGAAGACTTAGTATTATTATCCAGTATTGTCATTTTTAAATTTAATTTGAATTTTAATCAAAATTTATATTTGCAAAATTTTTAAAAACAAGTAAAATGTAAAGAGCCTGGCCTTATCACTTTCCCAGGAATCTCCATGCTCAGAGAAAACACCTTCAACTTCTTTAGATGTTTCTTCTGGGCTTTCTTGTCTGTATTTCTGGGAGACATATATATATATATATATTCTTGATTTTTAAAATGTAGACATCATTTATTTTCTTCCCCCTATAGAAGATGAGTTGTTTAACTCCTTTCTCCTCCTGCTTAACAATCCCTTTGTTTGGTTAAATCAACATTCAGATATTTCTTTACTATGACTATATAAATTTACTGTACATTTATGCCATATAATATGCTTTGACTATATTTTCTTTCTTCAAAAAATTTGCCTTTGCTTAGTTTTTCAGGACTCTCTTAGGCATTTCTAGGAAACGAAACTCTCCAAGGGAACTCTGTTCAAGAAATCTATCAAGGTTTTGTTTTTCCCCACTAGATATGTGAGTGGGAAGTTTAGGCTGGTTGATCTTTAGTTCTTTTGCACAGCTATATCCAAGTGCTAACATTTGCTGCTGTACTAGCAATTTCCTTTCCTTGTCTCCCATGTTGGATCCTTCATTTCCTGAATCCTACAAGTTCTCTCTTCTTGGTTTATTTATTTGTGTGTTTGGTAGAGCACATGTGCCAGTAGCTTCTGAAAAAGAATACAAGGAGGGAAGTAATTTGAGGAGAAAATTTGAATGTCTGAAGTGTCTTTATTGTCTTCAAGTACCTAAACATGAAGAACGATTTGAAATTTTACTGCTATATGAAAACACTTTCATTCAGAAAATATTCAAAAATTTTAAATGTTTGCACCATTAGTTGTTAGCAATGTCAATCAGATTCTTGCTTCTTTTCCACTTCTTTTTTTTTTTTTAAACCATCTGGAAGTTTTTACCATCTCTATATCCCTGGGCACTCAGTGAATCCTTTTGCCTATCAAAGATGGCTCTTATGTTCCGAGAAAATCTGCAAAACACATTCATAGCAACATCTAGACACATGTTTGACCAAACAACTGGGCACCAAGCCTAGCCAAGTTGATGCATAAAATCAACAATCACAAGCAACCCTTCACATAATGCCTGTTTACGTACTTGTTGAGTCCAGACCTTCTTTGGTTTAACTTCTAAAGGAAACGCTTACTGCGTCCTCCTAAAATGTAAGAAGGACAACTTCCTGGTTGGAGAAGGTATTAGCACACCTTATATCTGATTCTGGAAATCTCTGGAGCTTTCGATTCGAAATCTTTCTTTCTAGAGTTACACAACCTGAATCAATTAGCTTAGTGTTGGGTTCTCCACAGCAAGAGCTTAGCTTTTTCTTCTAGATTATCTTTGATTGTCATTTTATCTCTCTCTCTTTTTTTTTTTTATTTTATCTCTGGGGATTTCAGGAGGGAAAAATTATTCAATCTACTGTGTTTTACTGGCAGTGTTCCCCTAGTGTTTTTGGGCTTGTAACCTTTTCAGACCAAATCTTTGCAGCCATTCTTGAGCCCTCTCTTTTCCCCACAACCTTTGTCTCATCTAACAAAACCAATTCTGCTGATTTTACCCTCAAATATATCCAGAATTTGACCACTTCTTGCCACCCTTACTTACACCAGCCAGGTCCAAGCCACCTTCCTCTGTTCCTGGACTATTCAAGTAGCCTCCTACTCCCCTTTGTCTTTCTTCCATCACTTCTCAACAGACAGCCAAAGTGATACTGTTCAAACAACTTGAGTCACATCCCATCACTCCACCTTCCATTTGCTTTTCACCATAGCTAATAAGAAACAAAGTTTATATTATTTAATAATCCCCATGGTCTATAATGTCCATAATCTCTCTGACCTCATTTCCAGAAGTCTTCAGATCATTTCTTCCTCTCCAGCCAACAAGTCTCATTGCTGTCCTTCACAATTGTTCAGTGCTCTATCTCAGGCAGGGATAAGAGTACCTCCATAGCAGTGCTGCCTATATATTTTCTGAATTAATGAATAATTTTATTTCAAAAATACCTCAGTGACATTCTCCTGTTTTTAGATGTGAACCTAGCAAAGGTCTGTGGTGTTTCTTTCACAACACTTAGGAAAAGTGTTGTGTTCAACCTTACAAAAGAGGAAAAATAATAGTGACCTAAGTATCTTATATATTTTTTAACGAAACAAGATACAGTATACACATATGCATAGCCCATGGAAAGAGCAATGTGTGCTTTGGGATGGATTTTCCTTTTTTCTTGGTTTTGCTTCAGAAATTCCACTTTAATTTTTTTCCCCCTGGTTTTATGGTCTCTTACAGTAAAACTAGCATTGAAAAGAGAAACACTTATCCTGAAGTATCTTTATCATAAACAGATGTTTTGCAGCAGCCAGCCCTGCAATGTGCACAGTAAAATGTGCTGCTACAATCTTAAGCTTTCATTTACTTATTTAAACATGTCTGAGAGACCTAGATCATATACCACAGGGGCAGACAGCACACTGGTGTGTGTGAGTAGTGGGGCATGGAGGGAGAAGGATGGGGTAGGAAGCGATGAGTAGCAAGCTTAAGGACTTCTGCCTCCTTTCCATCTGTGATTGCAAATGCTGCTGACCCATACTAGATGACTACACATAGATTCTTGTCCCACTTTCTTAAAAAACATTATTAAGGAAGGTGCATGTAATGAAACCTCATGTATTATTAACCTAACCTTACTACAAATGTACAAGGAATAGGTTTAATTCAACTAAAATTTATAGGCAATTTGTTAAAGCAGCAGTGCACATTAGAAGGTACATTAGAGCCACATTGGTTTTAATATGCCATTCAATAACTTGAACAGAGGTTAAAAATGCTGCTTAACCTCCATTAAGTATTTTAAAAATGCTTTAATTTAAAATTATTTGGAGTGTGTGTACATATATGAATGTACACATATCCACACTAATAAATATAACACTAAATATCTTTTCTCAGTTTCCTATTTCAGTGCTGGATGACCTTATAATGTTCAGCAGTAGGCACTTAATCAGAGGCCAGGCCGAGGAAGGCAAGGAAGGATGTCAAGGCATCCCAAGCCAGTGACCCACCCTTGTCCTTGAGAACTAGAGGCAGAGAGTGCTTATTAAAGACTCTGCAGCTTTGGAATAAAATAAAGGCTAATTTATAATGAAAACAGCTTCCTATGACATGTTTTGTACTAATAGGACAATGCCTCATGCTTCCCCCTAGTATTTACTTTTGGTTTTCTTTTACAATTCATAAAACAAAGTATCTTGTTTCATTAAGTAGCACATCGTATTTATTAAGTGATGAGCTCATAAACTAGAATTGCGTACAAGACCCTGCCAATGGAATTGGAATCAGATGCTGATGTTCCATTAAAAATCAATGCATCGAAGTTGATATCCAATTATGCCACATTTCCTAGTGTTTGGTGAGACAACTTTCTAGGTTAACATGTTTTTCACAGAGAGACCTGAGTCTCAAAGTAAGAATCTCTTCCTTGATAAATCATCAGGAAGGAATCTTATCACAGGAAATATAGACCACAATCTTAGGTATATCTGGAAAAAAATAAAAAATAAAAGACGCTGATAAGAAAAATATCTCTGTCATAGAAGACTTGCTAATTAACAATTACAAAGATGATAATAGATAATGTTTACTGAGAGTCCGCTGTGTGCCAGGCTCTGTAATAGGGCTTTGCCTGCAAAGTTCCATTTAACGTGCACAGTATTTCTATGATGGAGGTGCTGGGATTATTCTCGTTTTAATCTAATTGGGGAAATGAGATCTAATTAAGTAGAAGAGCCATTTATAAGTACAGGTCCATCTGACTCCAGAGTGTATACTCTGAAAGAGTGGAACTTTTTCTAAATAACTAACTCAATATTTGTCTTAAACATTCACACAATAAATATTTGAGGGTGAGTTAGGTAAATACTGTTTCTTTCCCCCACCTTCAAGCATATCTCAACTCATGATTCTGGCTTACTGCTTCATATCCTGGGATACTTCATTTGTTGTTCAAAATCCAAGTAGTAGGCATAAAATGACAATTAACAGAGTTCTGGGAAACTACAATGTTCAAATAACGATGAGGTAAACTAAAGGGGTCTAGAAATGGAATTATCTCTGAGAACTTCATTGGAGAAATTTTGGAGATGGTTGGAATGGCACAGGAGACAGGCTTTAAAACATACATTTGATAAACACTGAGTGGGAACAGAGAATAAAAGTTTTGCTGTGGATTTTGAATATGCATACACACATATATTAATTATAATCTCCAAGATATAATCGGAGTTGTCATTATTTGGGTTATTTGTTGTTATTGGATTTGATTCTTAGAGAATATGTTACTGAGGGCCTTTCATGGGTATTCACATAAATAGAAAAATTGGATTATTTATGAAACAGAAAATTCCAATAATGTTTTTTCTTACATGAGCATATTATTATGTACTTTGCTTTAAGAACTAAGATATAGTTTTAGTGTAACATTTTCTTTCTATAGCTCTGTTCCATCTGTTGCTGTGACAAGCACTATATTTTAAATTTATTGTGTCTGATTCATATACACTCCTCTCTAGACTCCCTGATCGGACAGGCCACTCTGACCAACCACTCTCATGACTCACAGATTTATGTTTACCATTTTCCTTTTCAGTGTTAAAGGGATCATCTCATATTTTAGAGGGCAGCAGATATTTATCCATCCATCCACCCATTCATCCGTTCAACTCTCTATCCATTTCATTCATATATCTGTTTTTCAATAAACATCTGTTGAGTAAATTACCAGGGACGATGCTGGTGTTAAGATATACAATCACAAATATACTAAGACGCTGTAATTTAGTAAGGGAAACTGACTCACATGTAAATGTATCACAATGTGATAAGAGCAATATTAGAAATATACAATATGGAGAAGTAGTAAAGTGAAGGAAATGATTAATTCTGGAAGGAAGCGGAGTGTTGGGAACTTAGAGAAAATGATTTCTGATCTGAATTTTAAGAAGAAATAGGAATCAGCAAGCTGCTCAAGGAGGGAGTAGCAGCCCAGAAAAAAGGAATAACAGCAGTATATTTTAAGCTTATCTAATTTAACTGAAAAACACTTAAAAATTGTTTTAAATAAGAGAAATTATACCTCAGGATGAATAATATTAATATTTAGGTATTCACTTGATCAAATAAGTCTAGAAGTGATTTTAGCAAGATTTTATCTTAAACTCCCAAATGGAGGAAAATTATTATTGTTTTAATTTGAAAATTACCATCATCAACTATACTGAAATATAGTATACAAACAATACAACAGTACTGAAAATATTGATTCGTAAAGCCATTACCAAGATAGTCTTTTGTTGCATGGGTATAGGTGAGCCACACATCCCTCCCTGGGCTCTTGTGTAACTATTATGTCCATTTTCTGGCTTAAGGGGAGGGTAGTTTCTTCTAAATGTCTTACAATTAGTGCTTAGCCCCAGCATTGCCCTCCTTTCTTGAATAAGGCCTAGAGGTTACACTTCTTTTCTTTCTCCCTTTCAAGACCTTGGCAAAGCCTGGTTGTTCATGGTCCTCAGGAGGGACATTGCTGGGAAATGGGCTCTTCTTTTATGCCCAGGACAAATACTGTGCTGTGCAAATAGCCACTACAGGAGATAATACCAGCTGCCTTGCTAATAACTTTGAACTCTATAGATTCTTCTCCTAGGTAAAGCGACACTATTTTATGATATGGATGACTCTTTACTTTAGCTGGATGATACATTTTTCCACTTGAGATTTGTCGTGTTTAAAACCAGGGATCAGCTGAATAATATGGGAAAGTAATAAACTAGTGAGCTGATTTGGACCATGTATGTGTGAACGCTCAGCACTACATAATGCAAAGCAATGATGTTGTCCTAATGACCATGCTTAAGAATGTGGTACAAAATCATTCATGAAATGAAATCTCAATAAGATCAGTTATAATGCTACAGATACAAAGATTTGGAACATGAAGTAGAGCTAACGAAGGGGTGTCAGAAATGCATTATGTTAAAATAAATTAAGGTCAGTTATAATTCAGGAGTTGAAGTTTAAGCAGAAGGAAAGGGAAAAGATTGTTTTCAATAGTTGGAAGTCATAAAAGGGAGGTAATGGTCTAGAATTAGGCACATTCAGGTAAGGCAAGAGGTAATCTTTAAACAGGAAGTTACCTGAGTCATCCTAATTAGAACTGCTTAAAAATAGGACAACTAAAATACTGGTGGGATTAACCTTTATAATCATGCTCTGGAGAGGAGGAGGGGAATTAACCCCAAGGCAAATTCCCATGCAGTCTTTTCCTGGAAGCCCTACCTTCATTTGCAGTCTCCCTAGGTGCTTTAACATCTTTTTAGCTCTTCTCTGCTTATATTTCTGATTTTTCTGTGTCATTCTTTACTCCGCAAAATTTGGACTACCTAACTTCTGCACAAATGCCATGCCCTACTGTACTTAGAGGTTTATCTAATACATCATTTCTTCTAAAAATCGTCCTTAATTGTTCCAAATTCTCTGTGGCTTGGAGCTATTGCAGTAAGTCTAAATTAATTCTACTTGTAAGTATCTGTGCTAATGGGTAATTTATCCAAATTGGAGGGCTGTTAGCACATTCATGATGCCATCATCATGGATTTAAGGGCCTAGATACCTTCACAGGAACAAAAATACAAAGAATCACAACCACTGTGGCCTTGAATTTAAATGGAAGCCTTCTGAATTTTACTCTGACCATGTGATGAATCAAGTATAAGAATATATACTAATTGTCATGGCCATGCTCTATTTCTTCAAATGTATATATAAGGGAAATTGCTGTCAGGTGATACAAATAAACAAATAGCATAATCTGGCCGTAAATTATGATAAAATGATAGTATTAGTTGATTTCCTCCAACTGAATGGCACAGATTTTGAGCCCTTTCCTTTTCCTCTCATGGAGCACAATTCTGTTTTGCTGCCCTTGAAACTTTGTAAGATGCAATGTACAAGATCTAGGGGAAGGAAAAAAACCCAATTGTTGGTGGCTATAAGAAAATGGCTTGTTTTCAACTAGAGCCTGAAATGAGTTTTAGAGTATCCTAATTACTTTTTGCTGTTCCCTATAGAATAGATAACAGAATGGATTCACTTTGTGCTCATGCTCTCCTTCTTTCAATATCATTGCTATTTTATGAACTTTGAATTAGTGTCATGACAATTGTACAATTCATTTTTATTTGCTGTAACTGTATTCATTCGAATCCTTCTGTGATCCTTCTATCCCATTGTTTCAGTAAAATTCTTTGCAGCATTTTGCACATGCTTGTGTGTGTACCCATGTGTCTGTGCATGTTTGTATATGTATATGTACACATACATGCACACACATATCACATAACCCTGAGAACCATTTCTCCCTCAAATGCCTGCTCCATAATTCAACCGCCTGATAGCTTTTGAATTTTATAACAGTTAACTTCCATCTCCTGGGTCCGAAGAGATTTTAAGTAACTTGAATAGACTTTTGAATCATATTTGTATTTCTTTCCTTTTCTTACAAGAAAAAAAAATATGGGTTTTAGAGTTAAGCTAAAATCTCTAAATTCTGCGAGCTTTTTTTTTTTTTTAATAATTGAACTCATTTTTATTTGTTCATAGAATGTGTATGGAGTGCCTACTATGTGCCAAGCAGTGTACTGGCTGCTAGGGAGACAATGATGAATGAAACAGATGGGTTTTCTGCCCTTATGGAAGGTAGATTTTGATGGAAATGGGATTGATTATAATTTTTTTAAACACTTAGGAAACAAACAGGATGCTAAGAATTTGTAACAGGCATACCTAGCCTGGCCTAGGGAAAGTTGCCTGAGGAAGTCACGAGACCTGACATATATGAGTGAGCTAAGCAAAAGAGATATGTCAAAATCATCCCAGCAGACAGAACAGCCCATGAAAAGGCCTTTAGATCTCAAGAAGAGGAACATATATGGCTGCAAAGGACTAAGCGGGGAATGGGCCATGAGCGGAAGCTAGAGACGTAACTGGGACCTGACTGTAGGATTGGAAATTGGATGAGAGATTTGGATTTATTTCCTGAAGGGAATAGGAAGTCATCAAGTAGTTTCAAACAGAGAAGTGAAATGTCCAAACTGCACTTTGGAAAAAGACTGCTACGAAGAATAGATTGGAACAGGATGAGAGGGATGCAATTAGAAGAGATGGCCTCTGGGACTTGGTGGCCTGGGTGTAAACCTGGGTTTTGCTATCCATTAACTCTACCATTTTAGGAAAGTGTGTTAACCTTCTCAGTCTTCTGTTTTCTAATTGACAAAATAGATGTAATAATAATTCCTGCGTTATTTGCATTTCTATGACAACTAAATGGGATACTCAACATAAAGCCCCTACGGTAGCACCTAGTTTGAGATATTAGTTATAAAAAACGTGGTTGGTGACTTTATCTGGGAGGTGGTAGTGGCGACGAAGAGTGGAAGGTTTAAAATTGTTAGGAGGCAACATCCACAGGACTTGATAATTAGCAAAATGTAAGGGGTCAGAGAAGAGGAGGATGCAAACTTTTGTTTTAGTGAAATAGAGAATTAGTTTAATTTGAATTTCAGATAACTTTTTTTAGTCTAAGCAAATGCTGCATGGGATGCACCTTTACTAAAAAAGTTCATTGTTTGTTAGAAATTCAAATGCAACTGGTTTCCTATATTTTATAAGTCTGCCCTACCAAAGATACCTCAGTGTTCTAGCCAAAGCAACTCTATGACTGGTAATATCTGTTGGAATGGAGCTGATTAGAGGAGGTCAAGTTTTTTGTGGAAATATTAAGCAGCAGATTTTAAATACATTGAATTGTAGATGCCTGGGAGACACCCAAGTACAATGTAGATAATTTACTCAGCTTTTCTTTGGTTGTAATTGACACACTTAAGAACAGATATAACCACATTTGTTGTATTGGGAATGAGATAGTGCCATGGTAGAGTATTCTGTTTTTCTGTGCAATCAATTATTATGCTTTAAATAAAAGAGTGGATAGAAAGTATATATAAAACTTTTAATGTCTTTATTTCTAGGTTTTTATATTTCTCCAGGCAGTGCCAGTGGCTGCCTGCCATGCTCATGCCATACAGCTGGCTCAGTTCATCACATCTGTAATAGCCTGACTGGTCAGTGTGTTTGCCAAGATGCTTCCATTGCTGGGCAACGTTGTGACCAATGCAAAGACCGTTACTTTGGATTTGATCCTCAGACTGGAAGGTACATCTTTATAGGCTTTAATAATTAAACTCTTTCTTTATCAACGGTTGACTTTTTTTGGCAGTTGCAAAGCAATACTTCTGTAAAAAGTATTTTTTTGGCCGGGTGTGGTGGCTCACGCCTGTAATCCCAGCACTTTGGGAGGCCAAGGCAGGTGGATCACGAGGTCAAGAAGTCCACACCATACTGGCCAACACGGTGAAACCTCATATATATATATATATATAATATATATTATATATATGTATGTGGGATATATGTATATGCCTTGTTCTTCATGCCCTTGAATTTATTGCATATTAGTTCATTGCATTTATTTACATTTTCCTTGTCTTTCTAATTTAGCTTTAAACACTGGCAGATAAGAAACATAGCTTTGTATTCTGCGACATGATTTTTTTCAGTGTGTAAAGTATATTATGAAAGTAAATCACTTTTGAAAGTTACACTGTCTTTAATATTCTACTTCTTATTCTCTGGGTATCTGTGGCCATTTGCCTTTACTCATTTGTGTTTGTTGCTGTATTTTTGAAGATGTGCTATAATGCCAGTTCTGTGTGTGTGTGTGTGTGTGTGTGTGAGAGAGAGAGAGAGAGAGAGAGAGAGAGAGAGAGAGAAAGAGAGAGAGAGAGATTATGAGCTTGTCTAAAGTCTGGACTAAATCTATGAATTCTTTGAAGCTCCTATCCCTGAGACGCTAGTAGTGTGTGCTGAACTCAGAAAGCATGTGATAAAACCAGTCAAATCTGTTTCTCAATATGTGTGTATTTATAAATATAATGGCTAATTATTTCAGGGTTTTTGATTATCTGGGCTCTTTTAAACTCATTGACCCCCTGCTGCCTGCCTTTTGGCTGTTCCACTCCTCATTAACACCTCCATTAGAGGGTGGACAGGTGACAGGGTAATTACTGAAAAGGAACTTAAACTAGTTCATTTTGACTTTCTTTTAAAATTTGATGTGATCTTTAAAAACTAGAAAAATCATTTAAAATTTTTATTAAAATAATTTTTGTTTTCATGCCATACAGACATACAGACATACATATATTTTAATCTGTGACACTCTACTTGTTATCTTGATAGTCTGAGAGCATCGTGACTCTTTTCTACTAATTTATTATAAATAACTTAAATGAGTATAGAAAGCACATGGCACAGTAAATCTTAAAAGCACTGTCAGGATTTTGATAGTAAAATAGGAGCCAATCACTGAACATACTAGCTCCTATGTGTGACTTTTTTGAAAGAATATTCTACAGATTCCCCAGTTGGAACTCTTGGGCTGGTTTGTTTCACTCCTGGCCACCGCTGTCTTTTTCATAGTTCTGACCACATTTACCAGGAGAAAAATATCCTCCCCAATCCACTGTCCTCCTTGCAACATTCATGCCCATCAGTGCCATTTTGTGACATTCAATTACCCATCTTTGTTCTACTCATCCCCCTTGTTAGTCTTCCCAAGGTTATCAGCAAAACCCCTGTCCAGTGACCTAGGGATGTCTGATTGTCTCAGCTTTTTCACTTAACTTTTTTTCTTTAAGTGAGATCTGATTTCCTTTATTACATTGCTTCTTCTACCCTTCAATGTTCTTAAATTCAAGGCTGAGACTTTTACCCCATTCTGTTCCTCTCCCGCTGTCTATCTCACTCTTACTCCCCACCTTACTTTAGTCCAGTAACAAGAATTGCTTAAAAAGTACTGTTCCATCTCCTGTCACTCTGCAGTAGGCCTGACTAGCACTGGAGCTAGATTCCCTGGGTTAGAAGGTGGATTGAAATGTTTACATAAATTGATAAGGAATAAGAAGGATCAAAGAAGTGGGTATAAGTTACATTTTTAGAAGATACTGAGGTTACAATAAAGAAAGCAGAATTCAGTCTGGGTACTGTGGCTAACTCCTATAATCCCAGGAATCTGGGAGGCCAAGGTGACCAGATCCCTTGAGTCCAGGAGTTCAAGACCAGCCTGGGCAACATGGCAAAACCCCATCTCTATAAAAAATAAAAAGTTAGCCAGGTGCAGTGGCTCTTGCCTGTAATCCCAGCTACTTGGGAGGCTGAGGTGGGAGGACTGCTTGAGACTGGAAGGTAGAGGCTACAGTGAGTCAAGATTGTGCCCCTGCACTCCAGCCTGGGCAACAGAGCAAGACCCTGTCTCAGAAAAAAAAAAGAAAGAGAGAGAGAGAGAGAAAGCAGACTTCAGATACACAAAAAGAATGAGGACAGGTTGGAGTCTAGAAAATAGAGCTAAAGTGTGAGAAGTTGAGCAGATTTCTAAAAATATGAAAGATTCAGAGTAAGTGTGGGATTTTTATTTTCTTCTCTTTTTTTTGACAGAGTCTCACTCTGTTGCCTAGGCTGGAGTGCAGTGACACGATCTCAACTCACTGTAACCTCTGCTTCCCAGGTTCAAGGGATTCTCCTGCTTCAGCTTCCTAAGTAGCCGGGATTACAGGTGCATGCCACCGTGCCTGGCTGATTTTTTTTGTATTTTTAGTAGAGACGGGTTTTCACCATGTTGGTCAGGCTGGTCTTGGACTCCTGAACTCGTGATCTGCCCACCTCAGCCTCCCAAAGTGCTGGGATTCAGGCTTGAGCCACCGCGCCAGGCCAAGCCAAGAGTGTGCTTGAAAAAAAAGATCAACAAGTTTTATATAAATGAGATTGGATATCTTTACATATTAGTTGACTCCTGTTATATGGATGGGGGTAGTGAGAATTACCTTTTTAAAATTACAAATTGTCCTTGGAAATGGTAGCACTTTTCTTCCATCCCTGTATTAGTCCGTTTTCATGCTGCTGATTAAGACATACATGAGACTGGACAATTTACAAAATGAAGTTTATTGGACTTACAATTCCACATGTCTGGGAAGACCTCACAGTTGTGGTGGAAGGTGAAAGACATGTCTCACATGGTGGCAGAGAGAAGAAAGCTTGTGTGGGGAAACTCCCCTTTTTAAAACCAGATCTTGTGAGACTTACTCTCATGAGAACAGCAGGGAAAGACCCTGCCCCATAATTCAATCACCTCCCACTGTGTTCCTCCCACAACACATGGGAATTGTGGGAGTTACAATTCAAGATGAGATTTGGGTGGGGACACAGCCAAACCAAATCAATCCCCTTTGTTCTTATCTTTCTAGTTCCAGGAGAGGGATTCTAGTTTTCCTCCTTTTCTAACTCCTGCCACTATTTTAAACGACTTTGAAATGTACTGATGCAGTTCTTTGGCCTCTTCATTCACTTCCCACTCCAACAATCCATTTCCATGGCTACACTCTGGATTTTGTGATCACTTATAATTTCTCTATTTCTCAAATCTTCCTAATCCCATGAATGCTATTCTATGGATATATCTTATCTTTCCAACTCCAATTGACCCTGGAAGTCTCACATAACCTGCTCCTTAACTTCTCTTAATCTTTAGCCCATTATCCCTACTTAGTCCTCTTTTGATCAACCCCATGCCTAACTTCACTGTCTTCTCTTAGCCTGAGGCAAAACCTTTTTAATTCTGACCCTTTTGAGTACCTGATTGCGGACTCCCTTCTGCTGTACTGTGGGGTCAGCTCCAGGGATGATCACTCTACACCTGCCCTGATCTGTGAGGACTTGGGGAAAGATCATGTACCTATGCTGATCTGAAGCACTACCGTGTATATACTTCTTATCAATTTACTTTCTTTCTCCTTTTAAGCTCCTGCCAGTCTCCTGAGTTTTAATTCTATGCTCTTGCCCTTGCAGATAATCTGGCCCTCTGCTCATAGACAAAATAAAGCCAGATATAAGTATCTCCAGATTATCTTTTCTCCACCTCCAGCTTGTCTACATTGTCACACATTTTTAATTTTTTATCTAGTCTTAGAAGAAAACCATGTGTATTTTTGTTTAAAAATAACCTGTTCGCGGTTCTTGATATAATCCCTTCCGGTTTTCCTACTCTTGTTCCTCCCTTCCATGATCTTTGCTCCATCAAATCCTCCCTTTATTTTAACTCAAACATCTCTCTATGGATAATATCATAACTGTCTACAAAAATGCTGTTCATTCTACAGCTTCCTTCCCTTGATTCTGCCCTGCTTTTATGAGCCCTGAAAGTTATTGTCTAATCTCTCACTCTTCATTCACTTACTAACGTTTAAAAAGAGCACTATTATACAAGAAAACATGATTTAAACAATAAAAGAGCAGATTTTTTTCTTCATTTTGTTTCTTTCTCATTCATTCTTTATTCACCATGCATGATACATACATTAGCAGAACTTGCAACATGTAGACATTCAAGAACTAGTTATGTGACTAATAAATTCTCATGCAAATCAAAGACAAGGTGTATAAAGAGATATAATAAATAAAAACAGATTAAGGAAAAGACAGAATGAAGGAAAAGGTTTCACCGGTGGGAAAAAGGGAGGAGTTGGTGGTGCTTTCCACTCGAGTCTAGTGAGGAGGTCTTATTTGATCCTTTGAAAGGTGACATGTGTCTCCTGCAGTTGGAGAGACCAGTGCGTTGATATCTATCTTAGATCTGGCAAATCTAACTGACAAGAAACAGTCTAGCTAGATTTGGATAGGTAAGTTGGAAGACAGTGCCCCGCATATCTTATACTCCCAGAGTTCATCATGACAAGGAAGACTATGTATTTCTCGTGACCAGTTGAAGACCACAAGGAAGAGAGACAGGGTTAGGTTGTCTTAGTGTGTGCTCAAAGTACCACTTAGAAGACAAAGGGACTGTGTAGAGAAAAGGACAAGACTCCTGTGGGCTACAGAATTAATAAGCAACCAGTCAAAAAGAAAATGCATCTGACTGCACTAAAACAAAAGGCGAGTGATACCTGATGGTGAGAAAGATGAATGAAGAAGTCAGGA
Organism: Colobus angolensis palliatus; assembly: GCF_000951035.1. Taxonomy (NCBI): domain Eukaryota; kingdom Metazoa; phylum Chordata; class Mammalia; order Primates; family Cercopithecidae; genus Colobus; species Colobus angolensis. Next base: position 3,493,402 of record NW_012121932.1, on the reverse strand, counting down.
AGGTACCACTGTCAGTGATAAGTCAGTTTTATGTACATGCAGGGCCAGAAACAATAGACTGCTTTGGGTGGTGCTAGTCCAGTGAGTTTCTACCCTTCCTGCAGCCTCTACGTGAGGGGGCAGGCTAACCAATCTACCTTCTCTGGTCATAGCCTTGCTGCCTTCATCATGTCCTAGCTAGATGAAAGGGAGATAAGTATGTTCTTGAAAATGTCTGTTCTTTAAATAAAGATTGGAGTGTTGACTAATATACAGGATGAGACATTCTATTTTCTGAATTGAATTTGTATTTTGCAATGTAAAGTAACTGTAGGACATTCTATTGCCTGAGAAAGACCAGAAAAGCCATGTGACTAACTCATTTTACATCCACGTGGAACATCGGGAAATTAGCTCCATATTATACATTTAAAGGGTCAGTAAAAGACAAAAGTAAAACTGATTTATGATTGCTTCTCATGACTCATGGTTTTTCAATGTGCTGGTCACTTCATTGTTCCCCTTTATTTCTTAAAATTACCTCTTCCTTTGGCTTCTGAGATTCTACTTCTCTTATTTGTTTTCTATCTCTTTTGCTGGTTACTCCTTTTTAATATGTCCTTTCAATTTCCACAACTGTGTCCCTGATTTCAATCACTACATACATGTTAATGGCTCTCAAACATATGATCATGCCTGCCATGCACTCTAGGCCTGTAGCCAGCTGTCTCTCTGAGTTTTACGCTTGCAAGTCCCTCGTGCATTTCATTTTTAATATAGTCAGCACAGAACTAACCATTACTTCCTCATCTCCCCCCAAATAAAAATTAGTCTCATGCCATCTCATGCTATCATCATCTTGGTGAAAAAGACATAAAACTTCAAATAATTATTTAAGTCCAAACTTCCCAAGTTTGAGTGGGGCTTAGATTCTTCTCAGGTCTGGCAGAATTGGCTCTGTTGTTAAGTAGAATGAGCCTGAGGGCTACTGCTGGAAAGTGCTATGGAAAGAAGAGCTACTCTCTAAAAAGAATAGAAAGAATAAAGCTTCCCATGGCCATATGGGACCCAAGGAGATCAGCAGGATTTGTCTCTTACTAAATCAGTCGTGTGGAATGCTGGTAACTTGACTTGACCCTCCTATCCTACTGATGAATTCAGCTGTCTCTTTTCACTTCAACTTTGATAATCATTACAGAGGAAATCCTGTAGCACAGAAGGGCATGGAGAAAGATATTTTAAAATGTGACAATGAGAATTGCTTGAGTTTGGACTTTTGTTCAACATTGAAAAGAGATAAAAATGAATTTTCTCATTTTTATGTTTTTTCACTCCTTTTGAATTATACTGTTCTTGAACCTTTTTTTTTTTTTTTTGACTTCTGGTTGTTATTGTGTATACACTAACATTAGCTATATTGAAAATATGTAACACTTGGCTAAGATATATGGGATTCCATCAAGTATAAGAAATTTTTGTTTCTTAAAGGAAAAAATTCACATGTGGTGTAAATGTATACAGATATGCAGTATAGGGAAACAGCTATGACCTGATGTTAAAACAATTTTTTTGGAAACAGAGTAGATTCCAAATCAATTGAATCTACTTTGAAATCTAGGCACTGTTGTAGGTTGTTACAAATAGAAATGTGTACATTTATAAAAATTACAATGCAGTTATAACAAATGGAAATGAAAATATTGATTTTCAAAATATACAGTAGATTGTAAGTATCTTATTATGAAAGGGGAAGGTACAAGTATCATGTTACTTCTTCATCAATTTGGAAAATAACCTCGCCTCCTTATCTGCCTAGTTCACATATTCCTTACTTTCCTCATGCTCTATTTGTTGGACACAACAAGGTTTGCTATATTGTTTTCTCTTGGTTTATTTTCTACACATTTTTTGTATTCCCAAGGGCAAAATAAATAAAATAAAACAGACCTTGACCCTAAACTACACAACCAACAACAAAAATCCATGCAACACAACAATAACTTTCTGTGACCAAGCTGGAAAATCATTTGCCTCTTTCCATCTAAGTGGTTTATTCTTCAAAAGTTACCAGAAAAAAGGGGGCATGGATTTAAAAAAGCTGATCCTAGTGCAAACATTACTCCATTTACCTCTGACACATAAAGCAAACATGATTTAATCAGTATCAAAAACAATGAAGCAAAAAAAAAAGTCTGCCCACTGAAAAATCAATAATGCAAAAAGGTATATAGTGTTTGTCTAAACCAAAAACAATGAGACAAAAATGGGCCATATTTAATTCATCTCAGATGGTAGTGGAGACCCATATTTGACACCCTGCGCTTACTGACACTGTCCTCAAGTTGACCTGTGACTAGGACTGCTCTGCCCCACAGCCACCAGGGCTGCTTCAGTTCATCTGGTACCCCACAGTTGTCTTACATAACAACCACACATCACAACTCCCAAAAGTTTCTTCCCTAATGATATACCCTCTCTATATTCTATGTTACCTTGTTTTAAGCCTTAAGGAGTTAGTAGTGTCACTATTTGTCCCGTTTACTAGCTGACACACATTGAAGTTGTCCATAGAGAGTAGGACACCAAGGCTGGTTAGGGAGAATAAAGGCTCAGACTTTTGGAGATAAAATACAGGGAAGTTCTTCTATGCCCAGATTATTTTTGGTTTTACTGCACATGTTCTACATTTCAGCACTAGGTTATAGATTTGGCCCAGTAATCTTTTCACAGGCCTTTTTCTGATTGATCTCAGTTGGTCTTTTCTCTGAGAACCAGGTCAATGACTTCAAATGAAAGCAGATAACTTTCTTGTCAACTGATTTCCTTTTATGGTGTGATAATGGAAAAATTAGGGAGTGTGCCTCATAGATTCCCTCTCCTCAGTGACTCTTTGTCAGACAGCTGGCTGTCATCTGGGGTGACAGGGTAAATGGGCCACAAGCCTGTCATCATCTGGCAGCCAAGGCAGGGCTTTCTCACAAGGTAGTGGCAGATTTCCAAGAAAGAAAGCAGAAACATGCAAAGACACTTGAGGCCTGAACCACCAGGATGTTACTTTTGCCTTATTCTACTGGCCAAAGCAAGGCACGCAGCTTGACCATGTTTGGAAGTGGTGGGGAATAAACAGACTCTCCTTTGTGATGGGTAGAACTAACTATACAGTTAGGTGCAAAGGACCTGCACAGAGGGAAAGGTGAAGAGTTGTGATTTTTGCAATCTCCTATGGCTGCCAAACCATATATTCTTCCTTAATTTAGATGATATACAATCCAATAAGAAGTATCAGTTTTTATATATTAGTAGCATATATTCAATGTGATGTAATAGGAATAACACGCAACTGGACATCAGAATATCCAGGTTTCAGTTTTGTCTTTTCCACTAGACCAGATATAGGAGCTTCTTATTACTGGTGGAATGAATTACCTCAAACTCAGTGGCTTAAAACAGCATGAAATTTTATTATCTTATAGTTCTGGAAATCAGAGGCTCTAAATGAGTTTCACTAGGGCTAAAATCAGGCCTGTATTTCTCCTGGAGATTCTAGGAAAAAAACCATTTCCTTGATTTTCCCAGCTTTTAGAGACCCCCTGCTTGCTTGCTTGCTTTCTTTCTTTCTTTCTTTCTTTCTTTCTTTCTTTCTTCTTCCTTCCTTCCTTCCTTCCTTCCTTCCTTCCTTCCTTCCTTCCTTTTCTTTCTTTTCATTCTTTCTTTTTTTTTTTTGAGATGGAGTTTTGCTCTTGTTACCCAGGCTGGAGTGCAATGGTGCGATCTCGGCTCACTACAGCCTCTGCCTCCTGAGTTCAAATGATTCTCCTGCCTCAGCCTCCCAAGTAGCTGTGATTGTAAGCACACACCACCGCCCCCAGCTAATTTTGTATTTTCAGTAGAGATAAGGTTTCTCCATGTTGGTCAGGCTGGTTTTGGTTGTGAATTCCCACCTCGGCCTCCCAAAGTGATGGGATTACAGGCGTGAGGCACTGTGCCCTGTGTACATTCTTTAGCTCATGGCTCCTTCCTTCATTTTCAAAGCCAGCAGAGCAGTGTTTCCTTGGACCTCTGCTTATGTCCTTACATGTTTTCTCTCTGACTTTTACCCTCCTGCCTTCCTTTACAAGGACTCTAGATTACATTGGGCATTGTTAGATAATCCAGGATAATCTCCTTATCTCAAAATCCTTAATCAGATCTGCAAATTCCTTTTACCAAGTAAGGTAACATTCACAAGTTTGGGGGATTAGAACCTGGATATTGTTGGGGTGAGCATAATATGACCTGCTCTGCCAGAGTTTAGCAATCTATAGCATGCGGGTCTGCCACATGTTTATGTAAATAGAGTTTTATTGGAGCATAACAATGTTAATTCTTTACATATTTTCTGTGGTTACTTTACTACTACAGCAGCAGCAGCGGAGTTGAGTTACAATAGAGTTCACACGGCCTGCAAAGCCTAAAATATTTACTATCTCATCCTTTATAGATAAAGATTGCTGACCTTGTAACTAGATTTACTGTCACCTTGGGCAAATTACTTATTCTCACTAAGCATAATAGAATCATAACTTTATAGACTGGGAAAGAACCTTAAAAGTAATTTTGGTTAAACTCTACCCTATACATTTCTCTGCATAAATCACCTTTTCAGAATAACTGGTGAATGGCCATTCAGCTTCTGCTCCAAAACATGGAACTAAAAGGAGCCCACTATCTCATGAAGTAGCTCATGTTTATTTCAAACAACTGTAATTCTGCAACAAATAGAAATATATTATTTATATTGACCAAAAAGTTGCAGTCTCTTGACTTTCTTGCCTAGTCTTATTTCTGCCTTCTGAGACCATAGAGAATAAGTGAAATCTCTCTTCTTTCTGAGAGCACTTTAAAAATTTGATTCTGCTATCATATCTTAAAGTTATTTAGTTATTTGCATAAATATGTGGAGTGTCAACAAAGGAGAAAGAGATAGTGTTCTCAGATCAGGACCTTGCTAAACAAGCTGCCTGGACTTAGCTGTCACTATTGCCTGGATGCAAGGGAGTCACTGCCCCTGGTCTAGCTTTTATGAGTTTCTCTATTTGTGCATGGGAAATTCACCAAAAAGGATGGGTTTGCACACTGTTAACGTCTCCCTTTCAGATGAGGCACTCGTATTTCCTTGTTCAATAAGTCATGTGAATATGGCTTTCAGCTCACACAACATTGATGCCCAAGCCTCAAATCCCTCTCCTATAATTCTGATTCCACCTCCAAGAGAATAAAGATGCTGTTAATAGGCTGTAACTAAAGGGAAAACTAAGAAGCTCAATGAAACCACGACTCCACTGTTAATTGGGGAAAACCAGACTCCTCTAGAGGGCACTGTAGCACTCACCGAATTCTGTGAACTGAGAACACTGGTCTAAGAGAATCTGAACAGATACCAGCTCTTAAAGAAAGCTGTCCATTCCCTGGGAGTGAGGTTAGTGAGGGGGGCAGAGTTAAGCCAATAAAAAGGGGCTCAAAAGAGCTAACTTGTTATTGGAGCTACAAACCATGTTTAGATTAATCTCTGGTGTCCTATCCTAAGTCTAAAGCTTCCCTGGTGCTTTATTCACAATCAATTCCTGTATCCGACAATATTTACCTAATCCTTACTGTGCGCTAGTCTTTGTGTTAGGTACTGATGGAAAAAAACAAAAACAAAAACAAAAACAAACAAACAAAAAAACTCTGCCCAATTTTGCCAATTTGCCTTGAAGTCTCTTTCTGTTTTGTTTATTAGTAATCCTTATCTAAAATCCCTTAGCAATTGGAGTTCTCTTTCTCCTTCATTCTTTATGTTGAATGATGTCTCATCATCCCCGTCAACAAATTAGAAGACCGGGAGTAACTCTATACCTATCCTCCCTTCTCTTTTCAATTTGGCATCCCATTCTACCAATTTTACTTAACATTTCTCAGGTCTATCCTGCTCATTTCCATTGCTCCTTGCCACTGCCCTAAGGTAGCATGATCTTACTTCTGCTCACCTTTCCAGGTTTACCTATCACCATTTCCCATTCTGAATTTACATCCAAGAGTACTGAGCTGCTTGCAATTTCATACCTTGTTCTACTTTTTCTTTTTTTCTCTATTTTTGCCCCTCCCCGACTTACCTGGCTTATTTCTACTCATCTTTTAACATTCAGCCCAAGCATCTCCTCCAAGAATCTTACTTAAAATTACCCTTCCCATCCCTTCTTCTGCTACCAGATTAGGTGAGTTGCCCCATTTCTGGACCTTTAGAGTCTGGATGCATCTTTATTAATGCTCTTTCCATTTTATCTTGCATATGAGATTGTGAGCACCTTGAGGATGGGGGCAATTCTATATGATTCATCTCTATATCCTTGATGTTTATTCCAGTCCTGGAACATAGCTGGCCCTCAATGAATGTTATTTATGTCAATCAATATTTAAATCAATTTGATAGTACCCATTAGCTGAGGTCCCAGACAGAGGAGGGGTGTACAAAGAGAAATGTCAATAAAATGACCTATATATCTTGGGATATATCTCTGGGCCTCCTACAGTAGTTCTCCCTCAGATGATGAATTTTCTGACAATGACGTGCATTACTGAAACATATTCCTTTCATTAATAGTTAGGTTTCTTCAACAGTAATAATTAGGATAACACTTTCTCTCACTGTTTCCACAACTGGAAGAAACTCCTAGGAAAGGAAAGTATATAAATTTGTGATTTAGGAGACAGAGGCCAACTTCTCTCCCATTGTAACCAGTAAATACTGAGTTATGTAAGGGTCCAAAGAGTACTATCATAGCAAAGTGCTGGCAGAGATTAGCGATGCTTTACTCCTGTTTTGTTTACCATAATGAACTGGTCAATAAACATCACAAATTGTTTATCTATATAAATCTTGACAGATTACTCTTTATGAAATCCATTTAGCAAGTGAGGTTTTCCCATAAGGATGAAAAATGAAGATTTTAAACAGATTGTGGGAGAAGCTCTGGCTGTACCAAGAGAGTCAGTGTAATAAAGGTTTCTTTATATTAATATTACAAAAACCATTTATCCTGGCAAAATCAATATTGCAACTCATCTTAGTTTGGTGTTTCTCTTTCTAAGCTTAAAATGTCTTTTCCTTTATTATGTATAATTTTGTTTTAATAAATGTGAAATATATTTCATTTAGGAGGTACTCTTGAGGAGGGATAACTTATAAAATGGCATCAAACTTGTAGCTTATTTGCTAAAGAGTCTTGGAAATGTTTAAAATTATATTTGAGTGGCAGAGAAATCTAAAGGAATCATTTTACTTAATCCTTAATTACAAAATTATCCCCAGTGTCCTTTGGGGTAAAAACAAACTATAATGTTCAGAAAAGTCTTCTCCTGTGAACTTCATTTAGGAAAAATTCTTACTGAAGTCAAGCGATTATAACAAGTCAGATAAGTTGACTATAACAATGGCTTGGATAAGAGACTATAAAATCAAGAATAGACACATTTAATTGCTCAAAACACTGCATGCTTTGGATGGAAAAAAATAGAACTACACCAAGGAACGGAATTGTGTTATACACTGGAAGCTATTACTCTAAATGTATTATATGTAAAATAAGTGTTATTGTCTCAGGAGTGAATGGTAATAAAAACTGAAATACTCAAGAGACACGCATGAGTGGTGCATTTATACATATATACACAAACACACACACACACACAATTGACAGAAGCTTTTCTCTTATTGTTTATGCTCACTAACATTATATTAAAAGCCTATAAACAATAGACTCTACATAATAGCATATAATGAAATTAAGAGCAAATCAAATATTTTTGCATCTATGATTCCATTTTAATTATAATACATAATTTTCTCAGCTCTAAAACTTAACCTAAACAAAACATCTATATGTAAGGAAATTCTGATGTAATGTGTATAGATAAAAGACCTAATATAGTTGTTTGAAGGGGGAAAATGTCCTTTTATCATGACCATAAAAAGGGCAAACTACAGTACAGTGGTTTTCAAGAAAAACTGTACTTTATTTATTCCCAAGGGGATATTAGTCCATAAAACAAATTTGCAGCTTATTTGGCAGTCTTAGCTTTTATCAGCCTTTTTAAGGGTGTTGAATGATTACTCAAGAGATCACACTGTAAAAATTGCAGTGGGGAAAAGTAACTCCGTCCATTCAGCATCTTTATTAGAACACAGAGGTGAATCCATTTGACATTTTAAATGTATCACAAGGAGAGTACCTTTTTAATGGTGAGTGGTCTTCTTACATGTGCTGTTTTGCTTCTCTAATGCCTCACGGCACCAACATTGCTTGTCCTAATCAGTGCCATTGGTATAGCCTACATGTTTGAATAATTCACTGTGAGGGAACAAATTTTATTTTCTATTATGGCAAAATGCCACTACTGGTATTTTTACAATCAACTTTGGATCCAAGAAATTTAAGCTGCAATAAAGTTATCTTATTATATTTACATCATTTGCATCTTTTCATAAATCAGAATAATACTGTACTCTCCAACCATTGTGGACAGATAAGTTTAGTTGATAAAATAGAAGAGGAAATATAACCCATACTAAGGCATCAACAATATTTGAACCTGTCTTCCTCAAGCAATTTTCTTAGTGAAATTTAGTCTTCATAGAACTAACTATAGAATTTTAAGATTTTTAGGGAGAGCAATGATTTACCCCTGGTTTTCTATTTTGCAATTGGATAGTCACTTGAAAAGATAATTTTATGGGTATCTAATCTAAATTTTTAGCTGACAGGAGAACTGCTTTTGTAAAAGCAAAATTTACAGTATTCCTAATTGAACAACTGGATTCAAACTAATCTGTAAGATATACTGTGGGATTTTAAAAAGCAATATAACATCTTTTTTGCTATTAGTTAGTTTATAAAGAGAAAGCTTTATACAGGTTTTACCAGGAGCAGTAGTTTTATAACCATCTTTTCTATTTTCCTTTATTTTATGTTGATTCTATATTTGTTTAGTTCAAGCATTCTTTTCAATTTGTTGGCTAAAACAAACCGTCTTACTCTACAATGCTATTGGTAGGTGTAACTTATACTATGAATTATTAATCAAAACACTATTCTCTTTGATGGTTTATTTGTCTTGTTTTCAGATGTCAGCCTTGTAATTGTCATCTCTCAGGAGCCTTGAATGAAACCTGCCACTTGGTCACAGGCCAGTGTTTCTGTAAACAATTTGTCACTGGCTCAAAGTGTGATGCTTGTGTTCCCAGTGCAAGCCACTTGGATGTCAACAATCTATTGGGTTGCAGCAAAAGTAAGTGAACTCTGGCTCAGTGCTGGTTTGTGAAGCAGCATCTTACAGGGGACTGCATCTCATTGTTTTCTTTCTCCATTTAGAACTCATCAGAAAGACTTAGTACAATGTGAAGAATGTAGGTAAGAGATGGAAAAAAAAAATACATTCAGTGAAATATGTGTGCTTTTCCTTGATTAGACAATTGGAGATGATAATACAATTATGTTCGTAGTGGGAAATTTACAATGGTTTGTTGGAATGAAATCAACAATGAGGTGACTAAAGTCCTAGGTTTTCCCAGACCAAGGGTTTTCCCAGGACACAGGACTTTCAGTGGTAAAATCAGGACAGTACTGGTTAAACCAAAATAGTTGGTTTAACTAGACAAAGACATTTTCATGTAAGTTTTTTTACTTGTTTGTTTGATGTTTGTTTTTTTATTGTTTATTATAAGTTTGATATTCTTCCATCCTCCAAAGTTTATGGGCACTATTATATCACTAGTTGTTTATTGATATTATAATAATTAGTATCATCCACCACAGCATATTACTCACCCTATAATTGATATTTCTTTCTACTTTAAGTTACACTAATTCAAATATCTCTCACATTTATATTTTTAATTCCTTAAAGCCAAAGATTCCATGTATCTTTTGACTTCTCAACATCACTTCTCAGTTCCTTGAATTGACCTCACAAGGTCACCTGCAGTTCTACGATTTCATAACATATTGACCGTTTTCCTATATTTATTTCAAGATCATACATCCTTACCTTTTCCAGAATTCCTAAGAAATGCCTGCTGGGAACATGTGGTAGGAGCCCTCTACAACATATTGTGCTATGCATATTCTCCTTGGGGTGTCCTGAGACTGTCATGAGTCACAATGATAGGAAGCGCCACAAGTCATGACAGATCATCACAAACCAGCATGTCTGGAACTCTGCTATCTACATTTAAGGGGAGAGGGAGAGAAATAAGTAATGGAATATTGGACTCCAAAACAACTGTACTAGATTTTGAGGTAATGGAAAGCAGGACGTAGCTAGTGATTAAGAAGATGTATTCATATTTTGTACCTGTGTAGCTTCTCTTCAGCATCCCACATTTCATCAGTCCCTCTGGATTTCAGAATAAGTAAAACTAGGTATTCATGCTTCTTTTGGGAAGGAACTATCGTAATTCCTTTCATGTATAAATACAGTCTAAACACAAATCTGGACTTCACTGGCCACTTAATTACGATGTGTCATATATTGATTAGCAATACAATTGATTGCTTTGTATGCAACAAAAATTCTAGCATATTCCTTTTGGATATGAGTTGTAGATCATCATTTATAATGAAATTATGATATCTAATCTTAGTAATTTCTGATTGATTCTGTCACTAATTTTGTGAAAATATTGGCCCCTGCTTTACTTTATGCTACCAATTCTTTCTTGCATTTGAGACACAGTCTGGGAATTGTCTCTCAGGCAAAACTGGATAGTCATGTCACTGGAAAGCTAGTCTACAATTCTTAGTAGTGGTAGACATTTACTTTTATATTTTATTAACTGGACATTTTTTCCAAGTGTTTCTGATTTGTCAGAATTTTTAAAAACTTTCACATTCCTAATGATTCTTCCCTGGACATATTCTTTTTGGTTTTTGATCTCTTTAAAATCATGATACATCATACTGAGCACAGTTCTTCAACTGCTTGTGGTTGTTGCTGCATCTGTTTTAGGTTTTTAAGAAAATTTTCAAAAACACTGTGTAAAGTTAGAAGCTCAGCATCAGCAGAGGAAATTTATTAGAAACAAATGAGACAACATGCCTGTCTTCAAAGGGGGTCAAAACATAGCTAGAGTGACGGACACTGATAATAGGAGGGGAGCAGAAAAATGTAAATGTTGGCATGAGGGTGCAGGGTGCCAGCCTTCTCTCCTCTTCTAGCTTGATAATCACATGGTCCTTGTGTTGGATCCTAGCAGAAGCAGCCAGAACAACTGGCTTCACAAAGATATGATGAGATTGAGAGGAATGTAGTGCTATGTATTGTTGACACAGTGAACTACCTCTGGCTAGTATTTTTCTCTGTATCCCACAGATGTCAAAAAGTGTTTTCATTTAAAATGAAAATTTCTCATGGTACCCCACCACACAGTTTGGGAACTGCAGGATTATAACCCTCGTTATATCTTCTAGGGACCACGAGCAATAGTTTAGTAATATCATCTGTGATTTTTTTTTTTTTTTTGGCGGGCTATCAGGGTGGGAATCCTAGGACTTAATTTCCAAAATGCAAGAGGATTGAATTAAAATAAAGTAGTTAGACCTTTTCTTAGAGTCAATTTCCCTGCTGAGTGTTTCACTTCTTTCCTTTAAATATTGGTTTCATGCTTTCAAAATGATAGTCATGCTTCTTGAGAGGAAGCAAAACAGGAATTAACATGAATTAAATAGTCCTATTTTCTGTATTCTTTCTTAGTGAATGATATTACAGTTAGTTCAACCTTCTATGAACTTAACTAAAATTATACACATACACACACACACAAGTATACAGTTAGCCACTTATTGTTTGGTAGTGTTTGTCTTCTTGACACTATTCTCATTGTTATTTATTCATCTTTATATCCACATTTTTCTTTCTCTCTCCTTACCAGAAAGTCTCTTCTAGCTCTCCTTTTATTAACAGCCTTATTAAAGTATAATTTACATATTATACATTTAACCACTTTAAGTATATGGTTTGATGGATTTTAGTACATTTATACTTGTGCAAGCATTATTATAATCCAATTGTAGAACACTTATGTCATTTCAAAAAAGTTCCTTTGTGCCCATTTCCAGGCAATCACGACTCCCACCTCTAGCCCCAAAAAACTAGTTATAGGGTCTTTGATGAGATAATTTTGCCTTTCCCAGGAGTTTTATATAAATGAAAGTATACAACATTTAGCCTTTTTACAATGTATAGGCTTTTGTATCTAGCTTCTTTCTCTTAACAAAATGTTTTTGAGGTTCAGTCACATTGTTGCATGTCTCAGTAGATTCTTTTAATTACTGAGTAGTATTTTATGGATATACTATATTTTGTTTATCCATTGATCAGTTGATGCATAGATTGTTTTCAGTATTGGTCTATTATGAATAATACATCCATGAACATACGGTTACAAGTGTCTGTGTGGACATTCGTCTTTACATCTCTTTATATCCTGAGAATAAAAAGGCTGGTTTGTATCCTGAATATATTTTTAATGTTTTAAGGAACTGCCAAATTATTTTCCAACATGGCTGTATCATTTTACATTTACATTAGCAATTTATAAGAGGTCCAGTTACTCTATGGCCTCAGCAACATTTGGCATTGACTCTATTTCATTATAGCCATTCAGTGAGTGTGTAGTAGTATCTCATTGTGGTTTCAGTTTGCATTTTTCCTGGTGACTAATGTTGAACATCTTTTCATGTGTATTGTCATTCATGTGATTTTTGGCAAAGTATCTTTCAAATATTTTGCCCGTATTTTAGTTGAGCTGTTAGTCCTCTTACTGAGTTAAAGAATTCCTTATTAATTTGGGATAAAATTTGCAAATAGTCGTCCCATTCTGTGGATTTGGTTTTCATTTTCTTAATGGTATACTTTAAAGAGCAAAAGCTTTTACTTTTCATGAAGTCAATTTACTAAGCTTTTCCTTTATGGGTCATGTTTTTGTGTCCTATCTCAGAAATTTTGGGCTGACTCAATGTAAAAAAAAAATTCTCCTTTATTATTTTAAAGTTTTACACTTATACTTTTACATTTAGATCCATGAAATAATTTGAATTAGTTTTGTACATGGTATGAGTTAAGCATCTAAGTTTTTTATTTCATTTTTATTTTTTGACACATAGATATCCAAATGTTCCATTAACATTTGTTGAAATTGCTATCCTTTCCCCATTGAATTACCTAAGTATCTCTGCAAAAATGCAGTTGACCCTATAGCTAACATCATATTCAAAAATGAAAGACTGAGATCTAACATCGGACATAATACAAAAATGTCCACATATTAGCCAGAGAAGGTAATCAAGAAAAAGTAAGCAAAAGTCTCCCAAATTAGAAAGTTGATTTTCTTTACTTGTAGATGATACGATTCTATATGTGGAAAATCCAAACGAATTCACAAGAAAGCTACTAGAGCTAGACAAATAGCAAACAAATTCAGCAATGTTCTGTGTTACAAAATCAACACACAAAATTAGTTGTGTTTCTATATTGCAGCAATGAACAATCTGAAAAAGAAATTAAGAAAGCAATTTCACTTATAATGCATCAAAAATTTAACCAAGGAGATGAAGACTTGTACATTATCTGTTTTCTGTGTGCTTCCAGGAAACCTATAGTATAATTCTGCAATGTTATTTCTATTCACTGTTCCTTTTATGCTTAGCCATGTGCTCTCCAGTGTCTCATGAGTTTCATGCAGGATCCGTGTGTGATCACTTTTCTATTAGGATACTAAGATAGAAGTAATTTTCCCATTAGTATATATTATCTGTGCGTATTTATTGCCAAATAAGTCATTTATAATTCTTGGGATGTAAGAATCAAGGATGCCTTCCAACCTACTGGAGGGTAGAGGAAATAAAGGTGATATTTATTGAGCAACTACTTTATACACACATACACACACACACCCCTACATACATATGTGCATACATACACACACATATACACACACCCCTTATCTTCAAAATAACCTTGAGAGGGAGACATTATCATTCTCTTAATATAAATGAGAAAAGGTTTAGAGAGTCCAATCAATATTTAACTGTAATCATACAACTACCAAAGTTCCAAAGCTGGAGATTCAAGCTCGTGGTTCCCAAAGAGATGGATCTAGTCACAGTATTATACTCTCATTCCATAAAAGGCAGTCTGGCATATGCAAATAGCATTCTTGGCAATTTTGATGAATGAATATGTGAACATTTTCTAGGAATTCTACTTCAAGCACATAAAGGGTCAAGTTTTCTCATGCCCAAGATGTAATAATATTATTCTCAAAAGTGTTGGTAAGTCATCTAAACCTTCTGGTTTACGAAAATTTCAATTTAAATACCAAAGAGGTACTATTTATTTATGCTGTAGAGTCAGACAAGATTGTGGTTGACATGGTCATAGAAAGTAATCAGCTTAAACGTTTGGAAAGAGCCTATGTGTGTGAAGAACTTTTGTTGCCAAGGAAATTTTCATGTAATGCAAATCATTTTCTACACCCTTTGACATGGGAGTGAAACATCTATCTCTCTTTCATTTTCATTCATCCCCAAAGCATTTTGCTGCCTTAGAAAATCATCTGAAGGTCAGTTTTGATTGCTCTAACTCTGAAATCTGTTGTGTTCCTGATAGCACGCAGAGTTTTAGATGAAATCACTAATATTCACTAAAAAATGTTAAATTGCCATGAATTGCAAGGTTGTTTGAGAGTGCCATAAATGAGGCAGTTTATGACATTTGTGGCTCCACCAAGAACAACAGGATTTCAAACCCTAAATTAAAATCCACTGAAAGGGTCAACTGCATTGTCAGTGTTCAACCGATCAACGTGACCATATCAAATATGCAACATCCATGAATTCAAAAATGTAAGGTGCTATTCGGAAATAATTCTTTTCTCATGTGTCATTATGAGATTGTTGCTACTCTTTTCCTATGTCTAAATAGGCATATAGACTGTTGGAATGTTAATAGAACAATGCAAATTCCAAAGAAGAAAAAGACAAAAGGAGAGCAATGAGCATATATCTAGTTTGAATATTTTAAAACATATGATATAAATATTGTCTGCCTTAGGATCAGACTTTGTCTTTAGGAAGCCTATTCATAATACATGGAATTTTATATATTTTACATTCAGTGCTGTGTAGAATAAAACAACTTTTTTCCCCTCTGTTCTCACACCACTATCAACATAGACTACTTTGGTGAACAAGCAATTCTGCAGCATTAATATCCTGCAACCCAGTTCAATTCTTGCACTATATACCTGTAAGTAGTGGCAGATTCCACAGGGGAGGGCTCAGTTCCCAAGGCTGCCCCCAACTTCTAACACTACTCACAAGCTCCAGGTTATTTTGCCTGTGCTTGTAACCCTCTGGCTATAGATTGGGGTGGCTGTGACTCCCTCCTTGGGTTCAATTAATTTGGCAGATCAGCTCACAGAGCTCAGGAAGCACTTATTTTTACTGATTTATGATACAGGATATTACAAAGGATACAGATGAAGCAATGCATAGGACAAGACACATGGAAAGGGGAGCAGAGCTTCCATGTTCTCCCTAGGTGTCCCACCTTCCAGGAACCTGCACACATGTAACTACCTGGAGCTCTCCCTGTACCTCCACCATCCCCCTGCCCCACAACCATGGCCTCTTGGACTGTTTTTTTTGTTTTGTTTTTTTTTTTTTGTTTGTTTGTTTGTTTGTTTTTGTGAGACAGAGTCTCTCTCTTTTGCCAGGCTGGAGTGCAGTGGCGATCTTGGCTCACTGCAACCTCTGACTCCCAGGTTCAAGCGATTCTCCTGCCTCAGCCTCCTGAGTAGCTGGGATTACAGGTGCATGCCATGATGCCTGGCTAATTTTTGTATTTTTAGTACAGTTGGGGTTTCATCTTGTTGGCCAGGATGGTGTTGATCTCCTGACCTCATGATCTGCCTGCCTCAACCCTTTATAGCAACTTCATTGGATAGGCATGACTGAAGCATGGATGTGGCAGACTACCACAATTACTACTTGAGACCATCACTACGACAGTTACTACTGTTACTACTTGAGACCATCATTACAAGACTGAACGAAGGGGGATGAATACAGAAATGAAAACTAAAAACAAAAGTATTTCAAAGGAAGGGTAACATAGGAAGAAGGGGATCCCTGCTTCTGGTGAGCAACGGCAGCTGCCTGGGCTTCCACAGCCCTTTGTATTTATTGGGTAGAAAGAGCAGAGAGGAGGAGGTAATGTTTGGTCAGCTGCTTGATTGATCACAGGTTCATATTATTACTAACAGGCTTCAGATGTGCCTAATCACAAGAAACACTTGTGTCTGTGTTGTGACTGCCCTCAGCATTCCTTCTGGGTGCAGATACAGTTTGTCAGTTTGCCAACATCCTGCTTTCATGAGAACTGGCTGTTTACTCATATAGCCTCCAGTGGTATACTGAGTTGATCATGACCCTCATTCTTTTGGCCTTCAACACATGGACAGCTATGTAGAAATGTGATTTAAAGAAAAAGGGAGTATGATTTCGTACTAATTGACTGAGTGGGGAAAACCAGCAAGGCTGCCTATTCAGAGTCTTCTTGGCCTCTCTCTGCAGCATTCATTCCTCCAGGGTATGGGACAGGACCCCTCTAAAATGAGGATCTCATAACCCACAATCAGACAAGGCAGGTCAGAGAATTTCCTTATGGCCAGTTCTAAGACAGAAAGGTGGAGGAAGACTAGAGTATATTTTTAGTTTCTGTGGCCTGCCTTGGGGAGAAAAAGGAACAGGTAGAAGCAGAACAGAATAGATAGACCCTATTTTCTGAGGCCTACTTCTGAAGCCTAAAGCTCCCCAGTATTGTAACAGAAGACTGTCCTTCACCTGTATTGCTTTTAAATTGTTCTGAAGCTGCTTCAGAACCCCTGGACAAAACACCAATACTTCAACAGAAGACATGCTTATTGTGTTAGTCACCAAGGAACTAACAAGGGTTGTGGAAGTTATGAGCCAGGAACCATGGACAAAAACGTGTGTGTGTGTGTGTGTGTGTGGTGTATAAAAATCAAAGTGCTCTTGAAATCCGTAACAATTTGATTATATCTTTTAGACAGAGTTCATATATTATATCTATTAAACAGAGTTCATCACTCATGGGTCCTGGTGAATTAGCAATACCTCTGAGGTGGAAGTCTTTGCCTAGTTTGCAGAATAACTTCATTTTACTGTTCTCTACTTTTCCACTTTGCTCTGTCCTCCAAGATTCTATGTGGTTTGCATCAGCAGCCTCCATTGCCCTCTGGCTTTTAGTTAGTTGATTTCAGCTGCTAGGAGGGACCCACCAAACATCTGGAGGGCAGGTGGAAAAGGAAGTCGAATATTTAATTCCCCACTCCCTGTGTCCACATAGAAGCAGCCTCAAGCTAACTGCATCCCTCCATGAGTGGTCATAGCACCTGTCAGGTGATGCTCTTCATACAGTACTTTCTGTCCCTGAGTTTTGTCCCCATTTAAGCTAGAGACAGTGTGCAGAGAACAGTTAACATAGCAAGGCTGACTGCTTATTTTTAGAAAGACCTGCTTACAAAGCTGGCCTTTGGCTGGCATCTGGATCCACACTATCCCCAGAACTGATAAGAGAGGACCACTGCACTTAAACATTTGTACAAAGTACGGTTTAAGCTTAACACCTGCTTTCCTTGTGGGGGTCTTAAATTTGGGTAAATGCCAGACAGAGGCTGCTCATATGAACAGCCCCCAATAAAAACCCTGTGCACTGAGTTTCGAAGGAGCTTCCCTGATTGGCAACACATTACACACATTTTCATAATGCATTGCTGGGGGAATTAGGCCTGTTCTATCTCTACTGGAAGAGAATTCTTGGAGGCTTGTGCTTGGTTTCCCCTGGACTTCATTGATATGCCTTTTCCCTTTGTTGATTAATTCTGCAACCTTTCATTGTAATAAATTTTAGCCATGAGTAGGACTATATGATGAGTCCTTGAGTCTTCCCAGTGAATCATTAGACCCAGGGTTCAGGGTTGGCTTGAGAAACCCTGATATAAATAGCGAAAGAGCTCTGCAGTTTCTATACCTGAGAGTACTGCACTATCTCTTTTGCCCACCCTTTTGAAAGTACTTCCTTTATTAAGCTCTCCCCAAGTTACTTTTTTTGAGTGTGCTTTCTTTTAGTGAAGCTTCTAATGACTGTAGATATTTCATATAAAAATATTAATTATTTAATGGATTCTTTTCTGTACATTATATTTACATATTTCTTAAAACAAAAATATTAATGGTTTAAAAGTAAGGTAACACAGCAACCTGTACCCTTGACATCTTATTTAACGAGAATGTTTGATTAAGTTGTACTTCTTTAAATGGATGGGGGATTGTGCATCTTGTTTAAACTAGAAAGTAGTACATAAACTGGTGGTGGTTGATTGTCCTTAAAAATATTTAGCTATTGTTTTTCTCCTTTACGTTTGTGTATTCTGGGGAAGAAAAGAAGAAAATTCACTCTCAAAAGCAGGGAGACTAAGGAAAATTTACAGTGACAGAATACAATGTTTTCATGGTATATATTTATATTATGAAAAACGTCACTTAAGTAGTTAGATGAATGTTCTTATTTTTTATGTGCCTGATAAGCAATCGTATCACATCTTAAATACACCTCTAACAGGTGATGGTACATTCATATAGTATATTCAAATTGTTTCTTGATAATATTTAGATTATTTAACATCCATAGCTATTTATATCACCAAATATTATTCTTTCTTTTACACTGTGATCTCTGAAGCAAGATAAAGCATTGTGCTTAATGGAATGGAAAGCTTCCTCTCAAAAATCCAAAGATTATGCTACTTAAATTTCAAGTTTCAGTGGAACTTATGTCAACTTTAACTTAACTGTGTAAAAAAATAAATGTTATGCATCCTTGGATGGTTTCTCAAAAAAAAAAGACAAAGAAAGAAATGCTTAATGTAAACTATTGTGGTTTTTTACCCCCATATATATGTATGCCAGCTGCTTTGACCTAAAAAGTTTTTTTTTATGCTTTTGGATAAAAAGCTTTGTTTTAGAGAACTCATGAACCCTTTGTTTATTAATGTCTTGGTAAACCACATGTCTTCTTGATAAAGTAATCCTGAATGAGAAAGACCTCTTTGCTGGATATCTTACTTCAGTTTGCTTTTCTGTTTATTGATTGCTTTGCTAATAAATGCTCTCTTCATTGTAATTTAGCTCCATTCCAGCAACCTCCGCCCAGAGGACAAGTTCAAAGTTCTTCTGCTATCAATCTCTCCTGGAGTCCACCTGATTCTCCAAATGCTCACTGGCTTACTTACAGTTTACTCAGGGATGGTTTTGAAATCTACACAACAGAGGATCAATACCCATACAGTGAGTTTAAGGGTCTGGTAATAGAAATAAATATTCGGAGAAATGACACATTAGTTAAGTTATTTGACATTGAGGATAAATGCTGTTGTGGTTTCCTTTGTCTGGCACAGAGTGTTTCAGACAGAGAGAGAATTACAAATTTCACTAGTAATCAAAGAAATACAATAAAAGTGAGATGCTTAATATCTGATAAATACTAATGCTTATCAAATTCTCAAAGATGAAAAAAAATGACCCCATCAAAAACTGATGGGAATGTGGGGAAGTTGGAACTTTTATAAACTGCTGAAGTGTCTGTGTGAGTTCATTAGTACAACTTTTCATGTACAATAATTTGTTAAAATCTATGGAAAATCTTTCCTTTTAACATAACATTTGACTTAGCAAACCTACTTTAGGAAGTTTAGCTCAAGCGAATAGTCATAAGTGCACACATAAGATGTCTATACCTATACTATTTGTAATATCAAAATATTGAAAATGATTCAGATGTTCACCAGTGTTTCAGTAGATTATAGTATATGGCATAACAGAATCCTGGCACATTGTTAAATAAATTATAGGCTGTGATAGCATATAAACTGATATCTTAGTTCACATATCAATAAATGGAAAATGTTCATGACATATTGTTTAAGGCAGGGGTCCCCAGTCCCCAAGCTGTGGACAGGTACTGGTCCATGACCTGTTAGGAACAGGGCCACATAGCAGGAGGTGAGCAGCAGGCCATCAACATTACCCCCTGAGCCCTGCCTCCTGTCAGTTCAGCGGTGGCATTAGATTCTCATAGGAGCACGAATCCTATTGTGAACTGTGCATGCGAGGGATCTAGGTTGCGCCCTCCTTATGAGAATCTAATAATAAATGTAATGCACTTGAATCATGCCAAAACCATCCCTCCTCACCTCCCCATCCTTGGTCCATGGAAAAACTGTTTTCCATTAAACCAGTGCCTCGTGCCAAAAAAGTTGGGGACCACTGGTTTAAAGTAATTAAAAGTTATTAAAATAATCTGAGAATTATACCATTTTAATTTACAAATACTGGAAGACATAATAAATAGATCTAGTTTTCTCTAATTGTAAATATTATAGAAAATTTATCAGATATTTCTATTATAATGAATTCAAGTTTCTTATTTCTCAGGTTAAAGAACTATTAAATCTGGAAGTGGAGTACTGACACTCAAGCAAATAGTATAATTTAATACACATATTGCTATTTCCGCAGAGATAGAACACAGCAACATAAATATTTGAAAGAGGAAGGATATAAACAAGCCATCAAGCCTATCTTTGCCTTTGTAACTTTTATGAAGATTTTAAAGGAGCTTATAGAAATCAAATTATTAGAATTCATTGTCTTTAAAAAACATTTACTCAGATGTTTTAGATACAGTTTCTCTAAAGACAGAATGAAAAAACAGAAATTTTTACCTTATTCCAGCTCTGTCTTCTCTGATTTTTGCTTCTAGCCATGTTTAGCTACACACTAGTTTAAGTAACCTCGGAACAGCAATTCCAATTCAAGTTTCTATTTTGTTCTCTTCGTTTAATACACAGTTTTCCAAATTCGACTTTAACCATGCTTAATTAGTTAGAGAACTGTATAAAGCTATGTCGAAACACTGAAATTCCATAATCTTCCTTAAAATGGTTAGGAAGATGCCTTGTTTTAACATTTTAATTGACTTTAAAACTCCTGCATCGCAGAGTTTTATTTTGTATGCATTATACTGGGTTTCATTTTGCACCTAAGTCATACGACTAGAATTTAGCTTCTTATGTCCATCCCTTTCTCTTGGCCCTACATTTCTCTTCAGTATTCCAAGCCTTCTTTAAAGTGAATGGAAACTCTGAACTTCATGATGCAGATTGCAAAGGGAAATGAACATCTGTCTACATCTGCCATGTTGGCAAAGTATCCTAAAAACCTGCTACTAGAATGTTTATTTTCTTCCAAATATCAGCATGATCCAGGTGTCCTGAAACTTAAACTTTTGTGACAGAGAAAGAGAGGAGTTATAAAAATATTGAAAATGATTTTGAAATGACAGTACCACTGGTTGAGTTATTTCTGAAGTTGTGAATTAGGGTCACCCTATTTTCCATACAGCTTAATGCAATAGCAAAATTAAACTTAAAACTATCAATGATATTATTCAAGCCAGAGGCATGATTTCCATAGTAACATATTGTGATCTATTTTATAGAACATCACATGCTATTACAACAATGGCTGTTTTGATGATTGCACTCATGTGGAATCCAAATAACAGTTTCTTACATAATAAATGTGTATTCATTCACTAATCAGACATTTATATAATCCTATTAAACAAGGTATTATTTCCTAAAACCATATTTTTCATTAAAAAATGCCACTTCTGGCATTTCTTGACAATCACTGTAATTAATGATGTGAAAATTATCTGCATGATGGCATTTGAACAGTAAGAACAATTGGTTAACACTGTCAGAACTTTGTATCATTCTAATAATAGCCTCATGTTTATTACTCTATTTCTAGTGCATGGCTAGCATGTGTAACATGTAAAGGAAACACTACTTATATTCAGCTGGATGAACACAAATCTTTGGGTTAAATCAAGGCATTAGGAATTATAGATGGAGAATCATTGAACTTTTCAAAGAAAATTAATGGTGTTGTCTTCCAAGCAAGTTTGACAGTTTGTTTGAGACCTTTATAGAATTATTTTTTAGAATGGAAACTTTTTCTAGCTGGCCTAACGTGCTATGGGATTCTCTAAGACATACTTTCCTTCCTAAGATCATGATATACTGGTGTACCATCTTTAAAGCTTTCAAATTATTTGTTATTAGTAATAGCATGCAAACAATGGTGAATAATTTTAAAGATTGTGGATAATTAACTTTAAAAAACAAGGTATATCTTTACATTTTATTTAAGGTAGAGGTCAAGTTAGCACTTTGGCTGATCATACATAATCAGCCCTAACAGTATCTCTATTGTAGCCCCCTTCTGGGTTGCACATAGGTATCTTATGTGTCATGGGATGAAAGTGAACAGTTAATGGAGGAAATAGCACTCTTGTGTTACTGTTGCAGGTTTAGGGAGTGGATAGTAACTCATACTGTTTTTTGGTGTTGTTCCTATTTGAGTTTGGAATCAAAGGAGCACTAGACATAGTAGGCAGATGAAATTTAAAAATAAAAATGATCTTCATTACTGATGAAAGTCAGATTAGAGACTATATCCTTTTTCCTGCAGGAAGACAAATTAGAAGAGAGAAAAAGCAATGGGTTGATCTAAACATAATTTGCTCCCTACCCCCTGACTCCCTAGATTCACAGCCAGATGAGTTGTTCCTCATTTGGGATGCCATGAGTAAGGATATAGTCCTTAAACGTCACTTTAGAGAAATCCTTCCACTGGAAACTAGAGGACGATTACTTTTACATGTGACAATGATTTCTATCACCTATAGATATTAACATAGTTTAAGTTTAGAGTTTTAGACAACGAAAATTTTAATGAGCCCGGGGATTTCATTTCTACCCTTATTCATTTCCATCTTTAATATTATAATTTATAATCCTATACTACATCAAGGGATCAATGTAACAAGTGGTAAGATGGTTCAGTTACCTCTGAGAGGAATAAATGGAGAAACATAAGATATAGAGACAGGATGAGAAAACAGAAGAGAAGATGACAGGCAATTGTTTTTATAAGGCTCTTAATATTCTTAATGCAGTAGTTTCCCCTTATCCATGGTTTTGTTTTCTGCAGTTTGTTACCCATGGTCAGCAATGCTCCAAAAATAGGTGAGTCTACAGTACAATAAGATGTTTTGAGAGAGAGAGAGAGAAAGACCATATTCATATAACTATTATTGTGGTAGATTGTTAGAATTGTTCAATTTTTATTTTTAGTTACTGTTGTTAATCTCTTACTCTGCCTAACATAAATTAAACTTTATCATAGATATGTATGTATAGGAAAAAGAATAGTATATGTGTGTGTGTGTGTGTATATGTACACATATATATATGATTTAGTACTATTTGTGGTTTTAGGAATCCACAGGAGATCTTGGAATGTATCTCCTGTGGATAATAGGGGACTACTATATTATTTCCTGGAACAATAGATCAGATATGTATAGAAAAATCATTCATGTGTTTAATAAATAAAATTTTGATCAGTGCTTATTCCTGACCAGAAACTCTATCAGCCACTAGAAATACAAAGATGAAAGGAATAGTTCTCCTTATGGAGTGGGGAGACATTTAAGTAAACCAAAGTAACAATAGAATATATAAATGTTGAACCAGAGTAAACTTGGGGTGTTAAGAAAGCACAGGGTGGCATGGGAGGTATAGGAAATGTAACTGTGCCTGTGGTGGCAATGATGGTGATTGAAAACCACTGAAAGTTTTCTAGTAAGGAAGGAATATAAGCTGAATTAGCCAGATACTGTAGTTAAGGAAGAGTGATTGTCATGAAATGAATTTTGTATTAAAAGACATGGAAGTATATGAGAAAATAAGGTATATTCAGCAGTCATGGTCAGTTCCATGTAGCTTTAGTAGGTGGTACACTGGGGGAGTGCTACAAACCGGGAGGGTATCAGCCAAGATCAAAAATCAGTGCTGAGCCAAGGATTTTAAATGTTGCTCTGAAAATACAGAAGTCTGTAGTAACAGCAAATTTTCACACTCAGAGTTAAAGATCTGTACCCCAGCCAAGGAGAGCAACTACTTTGAGATAAGAGCTCTTTTTACCTGAGTATTATTTTTTGTTATGATATCATTAATGGTTATCCTATTCATACCCTTTCAAATGCTTTTATGTATTTCACACTATAAATTGCCTCAAATGATATTCCTACACAAATGCATATTTCCATCCCAATTCTATCTGATTCCAATTTCTTATTAAGTAGACTGGTCTTGTATAATACACTCTGATCTATTAGGATTATATTCCATTTTTCAGATGCTGCAAACATCCAGTAAGTACTGTACTTCTTTTAATTGTCATCAGGTTATAGGTCTTCCAACTTCCAGTTTAAGCCAGACAATCTTTTGGAATATTCAGCACTGAAATTTATTTTTGTCTTTTAGGTTTTGGCTTTGGGCATGTTAAATAGATTATTTTCCATCATTGTTGTAGCCATCAGTGATTTTTCAAATTTTGTTAATATTTTCAACAGCCTTATTGTGGGATAAGGGTGACTTTAATCTAATCTAATAAATATTTATTGAAATAACAATACTGCATGCTGTCTAGAAAGTCTGAGTCTCAGCCCTAGGGGACTTTTCCAAATATGATCCTTCTTTGGGTGCTCTGCCTTAGCACTAAGGATGGTGTCTTTCCCCTGTCTCTTCTATTCCCATATTCTTTAGAGTTTTCTGTACCATTTAGGAAGTAAAACCATGTTGTAATCAATCATTCTTTAAACTTTCCTTGTACAAATTACTCTGTGGTTTCTATATCCTGATTGTACTCTAATACAATACTCAACATATTTTCATGAAAAATTTGCAACGGCATATGCAATAGAATGACAAAACCATCTTTCATTCAGACACTCCCTTGTATTGTTCAGTCTTTAATTATTCCCCTCCCTCAACCGCCATGACATCTGGGGAAGGGCAGCTTCCCTCTGTCCATTTGCAGAAGGCCCTTTAGAGGATGCAGTCTCATTTGTAAGGTGTAGCTGGCCAGATCTCAACCCTTGGCATCCTCAAGGCATCAATGTCTGATGCATGAAGCTGGTGAACGTGTGTTCATTCTCAGCTTGGTCAGGGCTTCCTGAACACACTATTATTTTAGTCTTCCCTAGGCTTTTGCTATTGCAGAGAAATTTCTGAGATTTTTTTTTTTTTTTTCTCATCTCCTACATCCACCCTTTAGCCCTTTCAGAGGTGGAAGAGTGACTTTGTCCCAGCCACAGAAGGTCCCATAGTAGGCTCACTTGCTCTCAACACTGCACCCTCACCTTGGTTTCTTGGTTCAAGAAATCAAGAAATTCCTGTGCTGGGCTAGGTCAAGATAGCGGCGTATACATTAAACCCCTTGCTGAGGCGGCTTCCTAACCTTTCTCTCTTCCGAGGTGCCCAGGGAGTTCAGGTTCCCCTCTAGACTCTTGGCACCAAAACTCCCTCTGAGAAGGATTCTTTGTCTTCAGTTCCCATTTCACCTTATAAGAATGAACCCTGGAAATACCTGGAATCAGAAGAATACCAGGAGGGATAGGTTCTTGCCGTATCTGGGCTGACTACCACGGCAATCACAAGGTGGTATACCCCTACAGTGGACTCGAAATACATAGATTTGCGGGAATAAAATTGCTGGGAATCCCTGCCCCATCTGCCGAGATCACAAGTTGCATGTTGTGCTCTTGGAAGACTTTGTCCGCAGTTATCATCTTCCATGCTCCACACACAGGAATCTGCATAAAGCAGCACATGAGATTGACACGGGCCATCTAGGAAGCCAGGGATCATGGTCTCCTCAGGAACCATATGCCCCAGATTGAAACCTGGGACCTTCACTTCAGTACCTCTCATGGGACTGTGAGTGCTCTTCCGCCAGCCCCTACCCTGATCTCAGGTGACCCCTGGTACCCATGGTACAACTGAAAACAGTCACCAGAGAGAGAACTGTCTCACCTTCCTCTGCTCTATCAGGGTCATCTCTGACAAGACAGTGGCCCCCACCTGAGTCAATGCCCAAGATGCCCCCCACAACACCAGCGCAAGCCTCCTCCACTGAGCAGTCAGACCCCACAATGCTCTGTAGGAGCTGTAGACTGGGAAGAAGGGCCGGGTGCAGTGGCTCATGCCTCTCATCCCAGCACTTTGGGAGGCTGAGGTGGGCGGATCACTTGAGCCCATGGGTTCAAACCAGCCCAGGCAAAATGGTGCAACCCCATCTCTACAAAAAAATACAAAAATTAGCCAGGCATGGTGGTGGGCGCCTGTAGTCCCAGCTATTCTATTCGGGAGACTGAGGCAGGAGAATCGCTTGAACCCGGGAGGCAGAGGTTGCAGTGAGCTGAGATTGTGCTACTGCACTCCAGCCTGAGTGACAAAGAATGCCAAAGTTTACATCATAGGTTATCACCTGAAGAGTTGTGTCTTTTGTGGACAATGGCAGATCCAGGAAAGAAATGAAAGTTGCTGATGGGGATAAATCTAGGCTAGGGGAGAACAATGCATATGTGTATGGGAAACCCCAACCCCTATGTACTGTAAATAGATGGGCTAGGCTAGACATTGTTGCTGTTTCAGTCTTTTGTGAACTCATCTTTTCCACAATAAAGCTCTATCTCCTGTCGGAAAGAAGGAAGGAAGGAAGAAAGGAAGGAAGGAAGGAAGGAAGGAAGGAAGGAAGGAAGGAAGGAAGGAAGGAAGGAAGGAAGGAGAAGGGGAAGGGGAGGGGAAGGAGGGATGGAGAGAAGGAAGGAAGGAAAGAAGGAAAGAAGGAAGGAAGGAAGGAAGGAAGGAAGGAAGGAAGGGAGGAAGGAAGAAGGGGAAGGGGAAACACATAAATGTGCTGGGACCTTCATATTGCTATAGGGCACCCCTGCATAATGGAACCCTCCTCCCATCTCCCATACAAACGGCCCCATCAGGGAGCAGGCAGCAGACACTGACATTTGTGTGTTTCACAATCCTACAATGTGTTTCCTGTCCTTAGAGAGCAAGGATTTCCAGTCACGTGCCTAATCACCTCCATTCTCTATCTTATTTTTTTAGAACCTCTTTGTAGCTCCTTCTCTCTGCCCTCACAATCCTTCATGCATAGAAGTCCTCTTATCTGAAACGTCTGTTGTGTAAATTCCTCATTGCTGATAACAAATTTCTCCGAAATTTAGCTTCTTAAGACAATAAACATTTATAATTTCTGTAGGTCAGAAAATAAGAAAATTTTCCAGTCAAGATGTTGGTCAGGTGACAGATGTACCCCTTGGTGGTAATTTACTGACCCTGAGTCTGGTGTGTTTGCTGTTTAACAAGCAAACCAGTTACACAGAGGAAACATAGTTACTTTTCTGTTTTGGAGAACTACAAGAACTTTCTCTTAGACCCTCTAACAAAAGGACATTATGAAAAGCAAAAGAAGAGTTAAAACAAACATCTAAATATTCTTTATTACAAATGATGCTTTTCTTATGTTGTACTCAATAATAAAAGCAATCAACCGGTATTTACATTATTATTATTATTATTATTATTATTATTATTATTATTATTATTTTTGAACGGAGTCTCGCTCTGTGGCCCAAACTGGAGTACAGTGGCCAGATCTCAGCTCACTGCAAGCTCCGCCTTTCGGGTACACGCCATTCTCCTGCCTCAGCCTCCTGAGTAGCTGGGACTACAGGCGTCCGCCACGTCGCCCGGCTAGTTTTTTGTATTTTTTAGTAGAGATGGGGTTTCAACGTGTTAGCCAGGATGGTCTCGATCTTCTGACCTTGTGATCCACCCGTCTCGGCCTCCCAAAGTGCTGGGATTACAGGCTTGAGCCACCGCACCCAGCATTATTTCAATTTTAAAAATATGAAATGTATCCTGAACCAAAAGAGTAAATTGGTATAGTTTTATGTAATTAAATAATATGATAGGAAAGCAGTTAGCAATGATTCTTCACCAACTTGTGAAATGTAACTTTTTTTTCTTTTCATTTCAGGTGTTCAATACTTCTTAGACACTGACCTGTTACCATATACCAAATATTCCTATTACATTGAGACCACCAATGTGCATGGTTCAACAAGGAGTGTAGCTGTCACTTTCAGGACAAAACCAGGGGTCCCAGAGGGAAACCTGACTTTAAGTTATATCATTCCTGTTGGCTCAGACTCTGCGACACTTACCTGGACAACACTCTCAAATCAATCTGGTCCTATAGAGAAGTATATTTTGTCCTGTGTCCCTTTGGCTGGTGGTCAGCCATGTGTTTCCTATGAAGGTCATGAAACCTCAGCTACCATCTGGAATCTGGTTCCATTTGCCAAGTACTATTTTTCTGTACAGGCGTGTACTAGTGGGGGCTGTTTACACAGCTTGCCTATTACTGTGACCACAGCCCAGGCCCCTCCCCAAAGACTGAGTCCACCTAAAGTGCAGAAAATCAGTTCTACAGAACTTCATGTAGAATGGTCTCCACCAATGGAACTAAATGGTAAGAATCCAAGGCCAAGATTCCCCTTCTTGGGCAACACATGAATGAGAATCTATTGTAATTGTGCAATTAGGAGTTTGGCAATTGTATTCCTTTTTATAACTGCACAATATAATAATTAAGAAACAGTTTCTAAAGATATAAGATAGTGTTTGTCCTCGTTAGTGGAACAAGTGTATTTCTTCTAATCTAATAACAAATTCCATTCAATTAAATTGCCCCTTAAAAGGCTAATATTATCTTTGCTCTTAATGACATCTGCCATAACACAAATGATGTTTATAATTTGAAACTCACTTATGAAATGCATTATATTTGACTGTGTCACAAGTTAGGGCACCCACAAGCAATACATTTTCTCTTCTAAGCAATGAAAAGGTATAAAATAATACAAAAAATATGTATATAAGCTAACTGACTCCATTAAGTTAATTTTTGCATTCATACAATTGAACCCTTGGTTGTATAGGCCAGACACACATTCACAGATTTTTAATCATTTATATCATGTACGTATTATAGCAAAATCTTTCTTTAGATTTGTAAAGTTGTTTGGTAAAACTGGGTAGAAATTGACTATAACATTTATACAAACAGGGCTTATGTTAAGTTAAATTAAAACCTCCAAATTTGAAAGGATACAGACTGAAGCTACAGTGATCAATTTCCCCAAAAGAATTGACTATTCTTAATAGAAATTATGACCATTAATTCCAAAAAAGATTGAATTTAGTTATGATATAGTTATTTTTTGTCTATATGTTGTCCATTTTGGTTTGTTTTCCCCATGCATATACCTTTAATAGTATTTTATACATTCATCTACATATCAGTTTGTTGTCTTCTATGTACCTATTATCTAGATTACAAAACCACTAAATCACTACATTTTGAATGCTAAGGAAATTGACAGTAATCTAATTAGAAGGATAATGAAAATCCAGCACTCTTTAAATGACCTGTCCCTACCATACTCCTAAAGTAACCCCTTTGTCTGATGAGTTACCTAGATTCACTATTTAACTTCTCTAGGAATAATTATAAGGTATGAACTATACATGAGAAGACAGAGATCTACTAAAGAAACCACATCTGAGGAAAGTCGAGTTTTTCAGAGCAGTGGCTGGCTCAGTCCTCAGTCATTTGGAGAATCGGCCAATGAAAATGCATTAAAACCTCCTCAAACAATGACAACCATCACTGGCTTGGAGCCATATACCAAGTATGAGTTTAGAGTCTTAGCCGTGAATATGGCTGGAAGTGTGTCTTCTGCCTGGGTCTCAGAAAGAACAGGAGAATCAGGTAAATATCAATGCTTTAAGTTCTACTTTTAAAAACTCTGAATGCAAGTGCTTCCTCAAATTAAAGTCAAAGTACTGCTAAAGTACATTTTGAAAAGCAAGAATTAGAAACTTCAATAGACCAAGGAAAATTTTCGTATATATGGGTTTGTTACATAAACAACTCAAGGTCATAAAGTACTTGCAGTAAGTTTTAGGGGGCAAAAGTAAATGCTTTAGTTATTAATTCATGGGGCGAAAATGGCTTAACTATAGTTATAGCCTTTTGGGAATGTTTGTCAAAAATAGCATTTGGTTTCCACTCCTGAAGTGGATTGGACACATGTCTCATCTTGCTCCATATACAGCATAATTTATGTTCAGTGAAAGAGATAATAGTCAACCAATTCCACAAATTTGTCTTGGTTTTTATTTATCTTTCCAAAATAAATAGTTCAGGTACTAGATTATATATAATGACAGAATCCTGGACATCAAAATCTATAATTCACAAGTGTGCTTGTAAGCAGTTGGCATGATGATAAGGAAGGAGGACAACATATCTAAATTTTCTGGAATATCTTCATTAAGGCAAAAATTTTTAATCCTCCACTTTATTTTTTATATTAAAAACACTTCAAATTTCATGAGCCTTTAAGAAAAAAACACACTTTTGTTATGTGTTTAATCTGTCGATATCAAAGAAACCCAAGTCCTGATCTAAACTTGACCTGTTAGGAGTATGGAGAATGAGGGTAGCTTTAGGTTGATGTCCAAGGGAATCATTTCATGAATAAAATACACATTGTGCTTGAGCATCTCTTAATGATGACCAGCCATCTTGGACAAATAATAGAGCCATGATAGCACAAGTGATGAGGCATGGCATTCTGGAAGGGGATAATCAAGGTCAGAAATGAAAAGTAATGGGTGAAACTGCAATACTGGGCCCTTGTAATCTTATGGGTCACTAACTAATGAAAGTGCAATGAGTTCCTTTGATAATACACCTTTGGTTAGCACATTTAAAATCCTTGTAAAGAGCTCAAGAGTGGCAGAGGGGAAATGCATGTGTATGTAACCTGAACATTTCAATAAAAAGTTAACAAAAACTTTGAGACATTCATTGGGGTTATTTAGGATGCTTTAGGTTTACCTCTTTCTGAAGAATAATATTCAGCCAGCTGAATTGGATTGGCTCAATGACATATTTCCCTACATGGGAAATCTGTTACATCACCATGCATTTTTCTGAACTTTTTGAACTGAGATATTCTATTTTTGTGACTTATTTGAGATACTCATAAGACTTACAATTTTCTATCTAACTATCCATTAGTTATCTTTATGAGCACAAGCAAATTCCTATGAGATTTTTATTTTGTAAATAGAAAGTAGCTGGTAATATGAAGATGGAGAATATACTTTCAGGTAACATTTAAAAAAGTGAATACCTTTGACATATACCAGCATATTCTTGGGCTTTTTCAAAGCAGAATATTTTAAAAGGTACAAGGTATTTCAGAAACCGAAATGAATGTGTGAATTCAGTTTGAAAATATATAGGGACGGCATTCACTGTTTTGATGTTGTTGTTATTGTTCTCATTGATAGCACCTGTATTCATGATCCCTCCTTCAGTCGTTCCACTCTCTTCATACTCTCTCAATATCTCCTGGGAGAAGCCAGCAGATAATGTTACAAGAGGAAAAGTTGTGGAGTATGACATCAATGTGATTTCTGAACAATCACTTCAGCAGTCTATTCCTGTGGTGTTTTCACAGGTATTGTTATTTTTAACTAGTGTCCTTTCAGAATTGGCTTAGGACTTCATTTGGAGATTTTTTGAGTTTGCAGAATTCTATGACAGAAGTCTCCCTCTATATTGGTTAAATGGGGCATTTTTTAAGCATAATATTATGTGTACAAGCCTCCCTCTTTGTATTTCACTTGTTTTTTTCTGGTATAACCATATATTGAAACTAAGTTGGTAGAATTTATTTCACAAGACTTGCTTTTTCCATTTATCACGTATCTTTAAATATTTTACAGGAAGTTGACTTTCATTAACTGTGTACTATCATGTTATTTGGACATACAATGATTATTTAACCAGTCCACAGTCAGTTGATATTGTATTGTATTAATTCTTTTGGAAATATAAATAACATTTATAAAAACTTCTTACATGTACATTTCTTACACATTTCTACTTCCTTCAAAAAATCCGAAGAATTAAATTTATCACAGCTTATATCAAAATGAATTACGAATATGTTCAAGGTTTTGAATATAGAGTAACATATTGCCTTCTAGTAATTCATCTTCCAGCTAGCAGTAGTAAGAATAATTATCATAGCTAAAAGTTACTGAGGCTTTACTGTGTACATGGACCAATTCATTTAATACACATAGCACTCCTAGAGGATGAGAGGCTCTTGTTCTCTCCAATTGTGGCTGATATACTTCTCTGCCCATTTTACCAGCATCCAGGTGGCCAATAGCAGCAGCTGGTGGAAGGATGTCAACTGAACGAGTTATTCTGTGTACTTGGTTGCTCAGTGCCTCTTCTGAGAGAGATGCTCTTCGCTGGGCATTAGCATAAGATAAAAAGATCTTTATACTTTATGCCTACTCCCATAGATCTAGCCACATTTTTCTTTCCCAGAATTCCTAGTTCCTGATCCTTCCATCTTTCTTTTTGCATTCCCTTGGCCAATATTTCCAAGCCACTGCCATATTGTCCAGGTGTATTTTACCTTGAGACACGTCTCTTTCCACACAACATGTGTGAGCAAGTGAACTGCCTGAAGTTCTGCCCATTAAGAGGATTTCTTTTCTCTGCTGTTTCACAGGGCCATTTCTGATGAGAGTTGTAGAGTAACAGCTACCATTTTTGACTTGCAGCCACATACCAAGACGTTCTATCTGTAAACTAAACTCTGCTTTTTTTCCCCGCCATTCTTTTATCTCTTAAGGGAACTCCCATGGGTCATAGGTATGAGCTGAGGTTGAGCCACCAGTATAAGAATGGTAGATGTCATGGGGGCCTGAACCACCTGCTTGTACAATGTATTACAGCTTTTGGCTCTCTTATACCCAATCTCAGACATCCACTTCCATTTTATGATGCATTTCTATTGCGCCCTTCTAACCTCAAGACTTGACTGAGACAATTCCCAGATTACAAAAAAGTAGCTCTAGCTGCATGGCTATTTGGTGTTCCATGACAAGTTGTTCTGTTTTTACTGAGGCCTGAAAGCATGCTAGGGCCATTTAGTAAATGGTATATAGTTTCCATTACATGTTATGTCTTTGTTCCAAGCTCTTGGGGTCTATCTGCCTTGTGATTTTCTTTCTGTATGTGCCTTGAAACATCTTTTCCCACCATGCTTACTTCTAGTGCTGTAAAATTTACTACACATTATGTCCCAAGTGGCTGATCTGCCTGTACCACAGGTTGGACCTGGTGCAGAGCCCTTTCCTACTCTGGGATGCACTCAAAACTGGCAGCATTTCATATTATTCAGTAAATTTTTCTGAACAGTATTCTCAAATGTGGAATATGCTCCCTTCAGAACGTGAAGAGGTCAACTAGACATTCTGTTTCCCTCTTAGTGGTGGTAGATGCAAGGTGCAATTTGTCCTGTATTTTGGAGGGGATATCCTAGCATGTCTCAGGCCACATGAACTCCTAAAAACTTCATTGATATGGCAGATGCCTTAATCTTCATAAGATTGCTCTCCCACCTTCTAGAACACAGATGTCTTGCCTCTGCATACCTACCATTTCCTGCTTATCTGATTCATTTAATACGATGCTACTGACATAGAGAAAGAATACTGTCAAGGTGGCTTTTATAGTTTGTCTTAAATTGGTGATTAATCACCCTCAGGATTCCTTTCTCTTTCTTCAGTGCATTGATAGCAACCAACAAGATCCATGCATAGTCCTTATAATTTCTAGTTTCCCCAGAGTAGTCCTTATCATTACTGATTCCACCAAACCAGTGAATTACCTTCTACTGGTAACTCATCGCAGTTCACCACTAATGGAAGGTTCAGCATTGAACCACTAGGGCATGCTGTGGATTATCAGTACTCTACCTGCTGTCTGTGATGAGATCACTGTACACCAGCGGGTGGATGATGGAGGCCCAAACTATCGTTTCAGAGTCTCATTCCTAGGGCCACTCCTGTTATGACTGTCTTAGGGCAAATTCCCCCAGAAATAGATGCTTGGTAGAAGACTAAGTACAGGAGGGTTATTGGGGGAGCACTTTCAGAAACAACAAATGTGAAGTGATAAAGTATGTAGGATTGAGCAGCAAAGAAGCTGAACTGTGATACAATAGTGGAAGCAGCCTCAGCGGATTCTGTGGGTAGTTCTGGAGCTGAAATGACCCTCTTAGCTTGTCTCAAATTAAGTTAGGAGGTCAGATCTTTGTACCCTAGAGTATTTGTGTCCTCAGGCTGGTGTAACAAATTAACATAAACTGAGTGTCTTAAAACAACGGAAATTTAGGTGTTAGTACGACCGAGTTCCCCACAGGCTCTAGGAGACATTTCTTCTCTTCCACTTACCCGTGGCTCCTGGTATTCCTTGGCTTGTGGCAACATAACTAATATCTGCTGCCTCTGTCTTCACAAGTCCTACTCTGTGTCTCTGTCTCCTCTGGGTCTATGTGTCCCTCTCATTTCTCCCATAAAGATACCAGTCATTGGATTTTAAACCAACCTGAAATCCAGGATGACAACTAATTAATTACATCTGCAAGTATCTCATTTTCCAAATAAAGTTTCATTCTGAATTTTTGGGAGACATTATACAATCTACTACTAATAGGTTTTCCATTTTTTTCTAAGCCTTTTTAGTGGACAGAACGCATGTATAACAAACAATTTTATTTTGTATACTGGACGAAAAAGAAGAGCCGATAAATAATTTACGATTACTTATTTTTCATTAATCTGTGTGTTGACTCATTTGCAACTATCTCATGATGAAACACAACTGGTATAATATATATCTTTTAACTTAAACTGGTTAGTCTACCAATCTGGTATACCATGGGATTTAAGGTAAATTTGGTTATAACTTCCATGTGGTCTTTGCCATGTTTTATCTCATTTATACTTGATGTTTTATTTTGTTGTTTTTACTATTCTTTGGCTTTATAAACTATTCTTTCTTTGTAAAATACAGTTTTATCTATTACTCATAGCATAATAGTTATTCTAAGAAAAAAATAAGGGGAGAGATATTATTTATAAAAATTACAGCCTTAGAAGTCAACCTGTTTGTTCATATTCCCCGTCTCCCAATTATTAGCCATATCACACATCTCTGTGCTTCTGGTTTTATTCATCGGTGAAATGGGAAAACCATTTTCTGCTCACCTACCTGCTTAAAGAGCCTGATAAATATTGACACATTATTATTAGTGATTATTATTAATGGTATGGAACTACATTATACTTTATAAACTAGCTATCATTTAAAGGGGCAGGAAAATAAATATTTTTATTGTTGTTGTTGTTATTTAAAAGGCTGTTCCTTATGGCTGAACTGGAATAAGGACATAGATATATCACCTTATTCTCTTTTTTGTTTTCACTTTTTTGAGACAGAGTCTCACTCTGTGACCCAGGCTGGAGTGCAGTGGCACAATCTCGGTTCACTGCAACCTTCTCCTCCTGGGTTCAAGCGATTCTTGTGCTTCAACCTTCCAAGTAGCTGGTAATACAGGTGCACGCCACTATACCTGACTAATTTTTTTTTTTGTATTTTTAGTAGAGACAGGGTTTTGCCATCTTTGCCAGGTTGGTCTTGAACCCCTAGCTTCAAGTGATCCACCCACCTTGGCCTCCCAAAATACTGGGATTACAGACATGAACCACTGCACTGGGCCCACCTTATTCTCTTTTGAACTCTCTCTCCAGTGCATATTCTCTATTCAAGGAAATGAAATCAAAAGTAGCAGAACAAAGTCCAATTTTTTACCTTCTCAATGATTAAGTTTGTATCTGAACTGACCTGAGTATATCTTGTTAAAATCTTTGTAAATAAATAGCCAAAATTCCCAGGGAAAATCTACTATAAAAATAACTAGTACAAAACCTTTGCCTAAGAATGAGGCAAGGGGGATACATAAAAGTGGTGATGATGTAGGATTCACTGTGGGAGTTCAAGCTGCTGTGGTGTTTTTCCTACCCCTTTGAAGACTTATTTCATGAAAAACTTTCAATTAGATAAATCTTATAAGACTTAAAATTGACTGTATGTACATAACAAAGACAAAGTCTATCCAAGTGATAATTTTATGCTGTAAGTTCTGGGGCAAACAATGTATTTTAAAAATAATGTAATTTATAATAATCATCTGTAGAGAAGTAAAAGCCCATCAAAATAAATATTAGTGTAGATTTCTTCTTACTTATTTTATGTCATTGCAGGTTCTTGCTACAAAGAATGTTTTGTTTAAAAATAATTGTACTTCCTAAATTAAATAAGAAATAGCTTAATGTGTTTTACCCTAAAAACAATTCCATTTTCTAAAAATTTACATTGAATTCTACCAGGATTATTCTAAACGGGATGAACATTATAGCAATATTCATACATTTAATTCAGTTCAAGGCTTATTTTACTTAGAAAATTTTAAATCACATTTCACAGAAAAGTTTGTATCTTCATTATATTAATAATTATTTTAGAATTAGAAAAAGAAATAATTACTTGGTATTTGATGTTTTTCTGATTTCAAAATGTAATTGCAAGGAAATGGCTTAAAAGTTTTAAGTTTTAATTATCCTAGAGTTTTAGAATCTTTAAAACCATGTTTATTTCTGAACGTTATTGAAACACTGTATTCTACATTCCAATCTCGCAGCTTTTTAGAACTGAAATTTTAAAGTCAACACCTAGGCAAATATTCCAAATGAATTTTATTTTACCACTAAAGAGAAGTTCTCTAGAAAACTACTCCAAATGTTACTGAACTTTACATTTGTCTGTGTTTATATTTGTGGAAGATTATTTTACATGACTATGTATCAGTAGTCCTAAGAAAATTAGTTCTGTACTCATAGTTAGTGTCATACTCTCTGTTTTAATGACTTTTATTTTCTGAACATAATTTCTAGGGGCCTTTGTACATACAACCTAAACAAATTTACATGGTTGCTTTTGATCACTTTAAATTATACTGACAGAAGCAACTCTGAGTGTTCATTGTTTAATAATTTATTTATGGACTGTGAGTTTCCTGTCAGTCTTCTTTGCTCAAATCTGCTATTTTCATTTGAAATTATGTGATAAAGATAGTATTTCAAGTAATGTAACTGTTTGATCGAATCTGTATATGATTTGTTTTTCTAAGACCACCAGAGTGGGCACAAAAGAACCAGCGAGTAGGCAAGGCTAAAAGCAAAACTACAGATTTATTCTTTGGTCATCTAGCTTCAGGGACCGGCGCTGGGTGGGGGGCGGAGCTTCTAATACAGTCCAGACAAGAGTGGGGGCTGAGAAAGCCCGCCCGCGGCGCATCTGCCTGGAGCGACTTTTCTAGGAATGGAAGGGCAATAGGTGGGGCACGGGCGTGTTGGGGAGAGGGAGGAGCTCTCCCCAGGTGCCACCAGGTAAATCTTGGTCTCTTCGGATTGACATCACCTGGCGCATGCCTGATTAATCTGCACCTTCCCGGGCGTCAGCTGCCTTTTGGCGCACATGGGAAAAGCCAGTGATGAAGAACCCGGAAATGCGCCATCTTGCCTCCGTTC
>NW_012121932.1:3324984-3453748 GCF_000951035.1 Colobus angolensis palliatus | reverse complement strand
TGATTTGTTTTTCTAAGACCACCAGAGTGGGCACAAAAGAACCAGCGAGTAGGCAAGGCTAAAAGCAAAACTACAGATTTATTCTTTGGTCATCTAGCTTCAGGGACCGGCGCTGGGTGGGGGGCGGAGCTTCTAATACAGTCCGGACAAGAGTGGGGGCTGAGAAAGCCCGCCCGCGGCGCATCTGCCTGGAGCGACTTTTCTAGGAGTGGAAGGGCAATAGGCGGGGCACGGGCGTGTTGGGGAGAGGGAGGAGCTCTCCCCAGGTGCCACCAAGTAAATCTTGGTCTCTTCGGATTGACATCACCTGGCGCATGCCTGATTAATCTGCACCTTCCCGGGCGTCAGCTGCCTTTTGGCGCACATGGGAAAAGCCAGTGATGAAGAACCTGGAAATGTGCCATCTTGCCTCCGTTCGTCCAAACAGTATACACTTGTTTATATAAGAAAAATGATTGAGAATTGACCTAATGTGGATGCTCAGTAATATGTCTAATGTTTATTTTTCCCTCTTTTTCTTCTGTGACTTTTTTTTCATAAAGAAAATGATAGTATTAATTTAACATAACAACAACACTTCTTTCTGTCCTAGCACCACCAAATAGCCTGGGTATTACTGCTCTGGGTTACTTTTGGCCAAGCCCCATGGCTTTGTTTGGACTTTATCATGATAACAATGACAATGTCACCATCTTTATCTCTACCATTGGTGACAATAACCATACCACCACGCTGCTTTATGAGGCAATAACTTGGTTTTCTCATTTATCCACTCAGGAACTGGATTATTACCTCATAAAACAGTGTGATTGTACAATTATCAATTAAATCCTGGCTTGTGGAGACTCTTCAAAAAAAAAAAAAAAAATCCTTTTCCTAATGGTGGTTGGCAATAATTCCCTCTGTCTGAATTCATGGAACTTTGACTGCCAAGATTATATTTTCACACTGATTACCTATTATCTTTCTTTTTTTTTTTTTTTGCCTTGAAGCTGCTGCACACTGCTAAATCCCAAGAACTATCTTACACTGTAGAAGGACTGAAACCGTACAGGATATATGAGTTTACTATTACTCTCTGCAATTCAGTTGGTTGTGTGACCAGTGCTTCAGGAGCAGGACAGACTTTAGCAGCAGGTAAGCAAGTTTCAATGGGTATGAAAAATTTGTTGCCTATCAAGAAAAAAGAAAACCTGTAATGTTCAACACCTTCTCTACTTGAGACTTTATATTTGTCTTTTCTGCTGTCTTCTCCTCCCTCACTAACCCTGATTGCTTCTTACCTTGACAGTTTTAAACAACAACAACAACAACAACAAAAACTTAACTTCAAGAGGTACCTAGGAGTTATGAGTTACAGCTGTGTCATAATAAGAAATACAATTAGTTTTAGAGTGACTCCACTCTACAAGTAGAAATATATAGAATATACAACTAGAAATATATAGAACTAGAAATATATAGAAGTATAATTAATTGTAGAGTGACTCCAGGGCTAAGCTACCAACCTGTGTCCTAGCAGTGTCCTGACAATCATGGGAAACATTCAGGAAGCTTCTTATGAGGACTTTAGGATACCTCTTCCCTCAGTCCAGACATTTTTTTGTAGGCTTGGGTCTACTCACTCCTGATCCCTGGGAACTAGAAATTACTGTGTGCCCTGGTGTTATATTTGGCTTTCATGAAATAGGTAAATGTTTATCTATTATTTTATTAATAAGAAGCTCTTAAGTTAATAAAATTTAAATAAAAGAATTGTTATTAAGTATAATCTTAGTAGAAAAGATTTGTATAATTTGTGCTTTCTTCCTTCAGGACTAATTGGATTCATACAAACCTGATTATGTGTATTAGTAAGACCTATAAAACCCAATTATTTAGCATTAATATACTTCCAAATCAGTGTTTTTCTGATTCTAGAGAAAAGCTTAGTTTCCTGGTTATCTTTAAAGAAATGTCCATGTGTAAGGAAGTTAAGACATTCTAGATGAATTACAGATATTACAAAAACACATGTTTACCTTTAAAAACATTTCCTAGACCTCCTCCCCAAATCTCTTCATCGTATTATTAATAGGTCCAATTATGTAGGATTTTTTTTTTCTGGTTCTGGAAAAAATTGCTTAGCTCAAATGATCTCATCCAAGTAATTTATTTCTTTTTTTCAAAATTTTCATCAATGCAAACGGCTCTGAAATTCTAAGAAATTGTGGTTTACTAAATTTATAACTGAACTCTTTATATTTTTATATATTTTATATATGTGCATTTCAGATGTATGCACACATTTATGGAGTACCTAGCTTGTACAAAACATTCTTCTCCTATAAAACTGCCTGTTTTTGTATACTGCATTATTAAAGGTTTGCTGAATGTTGAATATGGACAACAGAGGAGGACTCTATCTCCTTTAAGAAAAATGATACAATTTCAGACTAGAAGACAAAAATTAAAATAATTATCACTCTTGCAAGTTGGAGAAAGTATAAATGGAGACAACACAGGCTGAAGACTGGGTGTGTTATAGTAAGGGACATAGGAATCCCAAGCACGTGGTCGTGCAAAACTGGAATCACGTCCTCTCAGGGTTGTAAAACATGTAAAAATAATCTAGGGTTACTATATAGCTAGTATCAATATATTCTTTGTAATATCCTCCCCAAGTGTTTGTCTAACCCATGTTTGATACCTTCAGTGTTACAGAAACTACTACATCTCAGACAAAGCTATACCATCTTTAGACACGTCTTTTAAAATGTGATTTCTTAGATTGATCGCAAATATCTCCTAGTAACTTCTACTCGACATTCTTATTCTACTTCTTTGGGGGCTGTTGTTAATCTAATTTATCATCCTTCCAATAAGGTTTTCGATAACAATATATCCACCCAAATCTTTTCTCCTTTAGGCTGCATATCATGGTAGCTCCCATCTGAACCTCATATGCAATAGTGTCTAGAGCTGTTATTAGTATAATTCTTGTAGATGAGATCTAGTCTGCCTTTTCATAGGTGTAAGCAAACTAAAGAACCTGAAGAGGGACATGCTGTCCCTAGAAACTAGCTGGATCCTGGAGATGGGAATAGAAAAACAGGAAACATGTCTACAGAATAGAATCTCCCTGCCCTATGCATTAGTGATAACATCTGTGCTAACAGTATCCTCATTGGCTGCAGTGGCAAGTTCCTGTTGCATAAAAGATGATGTACCTGGGTGCTCTGTGCAGCTCTCATTTTAGTTACTGGAGAGGCGATTAAAACCACTCTTGTCCATTGGCAGGAATGTGAAGTAAAACTAACTAGTCAGAGCCCTCCAAATCCTCCGTCTACTTTTTTTATCCTTGAAAAATAGAAGTGGAAACTTATATTCCCTAAAAGTCATGTGATGTGAAAGTTAGTTGACTTACAAAAATAAGAGTTTATTCATATGTGTAAGGTGAAAAAAGTGGTTAGCCACAATGCCAGGGTTTCAATCTGGGCTCTGCCATTGACTAGCTGTGTGACCTTATATAAATTATCTCACCTCTGTGCCTTAGTTTCCCAATTTATAAATAAGCATAACTTATTTTGTAGGGTTCTGATGAGGATTAGAAGTAGTTAATACATGTAAAATATTTAAAGCAGTACCCATCACAGTTCATTCTCAATAAAAATTTATTGTCATGATTTTTATCATAATATTATATAACAATTTTATTAGTCACAGTATAAATGTTATGGAATTTCTAATGTTATCAAAATCAACGAGTTTATTTTACAACTTTGATTTTCTAATATTCTTATAAAATATAAAATGGAGAGTTCTAAGACTAAGGACTGTATTGTGAAAATAAAGCTTAGAAAGGCTTAAAATCTGAAAGCATTATTTATTATTTCTGTAAGAAGTATGTCATTCAGAATTATTAGAGGCACATTTCAAAACTTTGTTCAAAAACAGCAAATTTCACATTTGTTGGTTGCAATATAGAGTGAATAATGTGCCATAAATATATTATTACTACATTTTATTGTGAATGCTCAATTGAGAACCATCTCTTGAGGGCTTACTATTTAAAGCACTGTGGAGGATTCTAAGATAATTATACCCAGCATTTAGGTTAAGGAGTTGAGATCCAACAGGTAGGATTAACACCATGATGACATGTGCTAAGGGCTGTGAGAAAGTTGAAAAAAATTATATGGGAAGGTAGAAAATAAGATAAATGATTTTGATTTGAGAGACTGAGTAGATACCTCATTAAAAGCTATTTCAGATAAACTATAAAAGAATGGTAAAGACCTCAAGCCTGTAATCCCAGCACTTTGGGAGGCCGAGACGGGCGGATCACGAGGCCAGGAGATCGAAACCATCCTGGCTAACACGGTGAAACCCCGTCTCTACTAAAAATACAAAAAAACTAGCCGGGCGAGGTGGCGGGCGCCTATAGTCCCAGCTACTCCGGAGGCTGAGGCAGGAGAATGGCGGAAACCCGGGAGACAGAGCTTGCAGTGAGCTAAGATCCGGCCACTGCACTCCAGCCCGGGCGACAGAGCAAGACTCCGTCTCAAAAAAAAAAAAAAAAAAAAGAATGGTAAAGACTTTCACAGGTATTTACTGAGCACATACCATGTGCTAGTTTCTGTTTTAAGAGCTGGCACTGTTCCAGGTACCAATGTAATGAAAGCAGGTATTTATGAAGACTTTCCTGGCAGTAGAGTACACAATAGATTAGAAGAGAGGGTGTAATAGAGCCTGGTAGACTTTTTTTAAAGAGGCAGTAAGGGAGTAAATCACATGAGTAGAAGTGAAGATTAAAAGAAGGGAACAGAGTGACTTCAAGGAAGAAAGACGTGAAAGTTAAGCAGTGGGAAGAATGGACAATGATAGCAAATATTGTAGCCCATGGTGGTGCCATTAAATAAAAGGGGAAAGATGGACAAAGAACATATGAGAGAAATAAACTCGTGAGTTTATTTGATCATTCGATAGAAACACATCCATGACAATTATAACCAACCAGCAGCAGAAATTGCAAATCTGGGGCTTAAAAATGGTGCAGATTTTGTAATCATCTGCATATAGATGGGAGCTAATGCTATAGGTTATAATCAATTAGTGAAAGCAGAGAAAAAGCAAAATAGAAGTCCAAGGAAAACACCTTAGTGAATATTCTATTCCGAAAGAAAGGAGAAAGGAAGAGTGAAGTGAACAGAGGTATGGTCAGAATTAGGAAAAGAGCTAAGAGGAAGAAGCAGTATTAGAAAAGTCAAGGGAAGAGAGAATTCTAGAAGGAGAATGTTGTCTGTAGTGTCATATGGTATAGGGAAAGCAGGAGAAATGTGACCTGAAATGGAGGCAAGGTCACTGGTGACTCTCTGGGGTTTACCCTAAGTAGCATGGTTGAAGCAGAAGCTGGAACATGAAGGACTCAGTGGAGGCAGGAGGAGATATAATGGTAAATTTCAAATGTGTGATTTTTTTATTCTTAGCTAAAATTCTTCTTCTACTCAATTTTCATTCTTTAAAAAATTGAATTACCTTTTGTTTCCATATAAAATCCTTTCTCTTCTAAAGAAAAATTTATTTTAGTGTTTTTTTCTGGAAAAAAAATGTTTATTTTCTAATTCCTTAATATATGTTGTTAGAACTATCTGATTCTTCACCTGCCCAGCAGAAAAATAAAGTCTTTATATGACAAAAGTATGGAAAAATAATTTTACTTACCATTGGGTTTATTATAAAATACACCATTTTTTGGGTTGCTCAGATCAGTGAAAATAAACTTACTTGCTTTTGTTTGAATACCAGCCCAAAATTAAAAGTCCATCATCCTTTTTGCCTCCTTCCTTATTCAGTAGATGAATGTGCATTTCTAAATGTTTTCCTAAAATAAAACATCTGAATAGAACGTATAGACATTAAATCATAGAAATAAACTGTAGGCCTATAATAAGGCCTGTTGTTTTGAATGGTCAACAATTTTGTTATAGGAGAGTAGTAAAAGTTGACTTGCAACTTTATGGTTCATTCAGCTCTGTTTTTTCTACTATTAACGTTGCAATTTGGAGAGTATATATTATTCCAATGAATTCCAATGGATTTGTGGGAAATTTAACTCTTATGTCTAATAGCTCATATGAGCTCATTATCAGAGATCAAAGGAGACCAGTGACCATTCAAACATTTTGAAAAAGAGCACCACAAATTAGAAGTAGTAATTAGCCTTTTAGAAGCATTTGAATCATGAAAAGATATGTTGCCTCCTTAAATCTCAGTCTCAAAAATCAAAAAGATACTTGTGAAGATTTATCTGGCTGTTTCGTTAAAAAGCTTGAGAATTATAATTGGCTCTCTCTTGTTTTAAACATTTTTTCAATTAAATATATGATTAGAATGGGTACATTTCATCCAGAGTACTGCATTGCTGCTTCTTTAGTTTTGATACCTGCGACAAAGTCTGAGAACTGATTTGAGAGAGGTGTTCTCTCAGGAGCAGCTGCATCTCTCTCCATTGCAAAATCTTCAAGCAGTGTTATTGATGGCTTTGGAGTTGCTTCTGGGTGTATGAAAGTAATGAGTTGATGAACTGGGCCCTCTTAAAATCCTTGTTATACTTTTCTTCAAGATTATCCTTTTAATCTGGGAAAATTTGTGTATTTCCACCCATTGCAAATTGAGTTTAGTTTAAACCCTTCTTATGAGAAATTACTTTAGGAGATCCATTCCTGAAGGGACAATGTGATATTTCCCTTGCCTGTCATAAATTGACCTCCATACTACAAGCTTAGAAGTGTCCATCTCGCATTAAGCAAGTAATTAGGGTGCATTAAATTTTCTTTCTGAG
Organism: Colobus angolensis palliatus; assembly: GCF_000951035.1. NCBI lineage: Eukaryota > Metazoa > Chordata > Mammalia > Primates > Cercopithecidae > Colobus > Colobus angolensis. The sequence continues at coordinate 3,446,925 of NW_012121932.1, read as the reverse complement.
TGCAAAGTAAAATGTATAGGCTGTTTGCTGCTGGGTTGAAAACACACATTGTTTTGCATTCGGGTACATAAGTCTTTTCCTTGTGAATAGGAGCCAGAGTGATTAAACAAGCACTCTTAATATGTTAATTTATAATTTTAATTACAACAATCTTGTATATATAGTCATTAGTGAATACTAATATAAATATTTTTCTACCTTTTTATTCATAATGCATAAACCAATCACCCAGTTACTTCTCTGAGGTTGCCTGTTTTTGTTTCATAATACAATCTTTGTTCTTAGTTATGAATGCATTTGGTTCATTCCTGTCTTCAATAATCCCTCATTAAGCTAGTCACTTTCTGCTCCATGCTAAAAAGGAAAAATTATCATGCAAATGTGGCATGCCATATTAAAAAGCACATTACCAAACACTTTTGTTGCTGTCCTTCAATTAGTTTCCCTTCTTTGAATTTAATTCCATTTGTTGTTAAACTACTGACTTGATGTATGGACTCATGAATCTGAGGCCGCTGCCAAGAAAGTGGGGAAAAAAAATCAAAGCCTCTTCGAAGAGCTGCAAAGGCGAGCTGAAATGAATTTGCTTCACCTTTGACAAGAACACTTGAACAGCAATGGAATCCTCTGATGATTCAACTTGGCTAATTATCCAATTATTTATTTCAAGAATAAAGGCACCATTTTACAATTAAGGAAGTGTAAAGTAGTCTGAGAAATTTGGTAATGACAGATGACTTAAGTAACTTCTAAGATAAACAGTATCTGTGCAAAACTTGTCCCACCAATTGTTTTCAGGCAGGAGTTCTTGTGTCTTAGCATCAGTGAAATCCTGAGTACACTGAAGGATTTTTGTTTGTTTGTTTTGCTCTTTCAACAGAAATTATTTCACACTTGTAACCAACGTGTCAAATTTCCATGGCTCTTAAGCAATGTTTAAGTTATATTTCTTTTGATTAAAAGCTTTTGGTTCAAAGCAATACTTTTTAATTGCCTAATGATATAAGTCAGTTCTTAGGAAAGAACCGCACATTTAGGAGTTCATTTGCAATATAACTGAAAAATTCATTGCATGGCAGTAAAACAATTTACTGTTAATTACAAGGAGAAGAATTTGCTGTAGCATGCTCACAGATTGCCATGAATCATGAAGCACTCCTAGAGATTTATAACAGATGTGTAAGTGGGATGAATTAGCAGGGTTTAATAACAGAGACACAAATCATGCAGACTTCAAGGAGCTTTAATTGATATACTAGAATGTGACGGGCATGAATCACTCAGCCATTCAACAGCACTGTAACATATGGTCAGCTCAATATGCCGCATCTTAAATCGGTTGGTGAGTCGTAGGTTGTCCCATATGGTGGAAGCAATATATTTTTCATGATTAAAAAAATGCATCCATTTTTTAAAGAAATATGATTGCAAAGCATGTTTGTTATTGAACAGTCACCTGAATGCCAAACTGCTTTTTTTAAATGCTATTTTTTTTTAACATGGCAGCTTCTCAAAATAAATAGGGGCTACTCCTTGTAGTACCAGATCGCTGGAGGCATTATGAGACCAAATCGGTGCTTGCTGGCACACTGGATCCGCAGCAAGCCTATAGAAAAGCACAGCTGATGATTGCTGTGATTGTCAGGGAAATCCTTCAGGCTGGGGCAAAACAAACAAATGAAAGGATGATGTCACTTTCAGAGAAGTTCAGGAATACCCAGCTCTGTAAATTGAAGAAAATGAGTTGGATGAGAGATCCCTACTTAGTAGGGTAAGAAAGTGGCTGTGATAAATAATACCATGACCCCTAATGTTAACAATTGGATGTAACATTTTATACTAACTTCTTAATTAAATGCTCGGTCCTTCAGGGGCATTTTAAAAGAAGCACTGGCTGGTCATCACATAGATGGTAGCACCAATTCCAAGGCATTCTTGAAGAATTCTTTCAGTATCTGCAAACAGGTCCCCTGGTTGGAGACTGGTAACTGGTAGCGTGCAAACATGTTTTTATTGGAACTGGGATCTGGCAGCTTTTGGAAAAGCTTTTGCTGCATTAGTAAATCTGACAGACTTGAAAAAGGAATATTGCAGCCTTAGAACTGTGGCTGCCAGAATTTAATGTCAACAATTAAAATTTATTTTGATCCTTACCTAGTGTTTATTACTGTTTGTATACACAACAGACCTTACTAATACAGAGATGCACTATTAGATGGAATTACCATCTGTTCAGAGTGAAATGCTGGCATCTGTCTTAGACGCTAAAACTAAAATGATATTATTTCTAACAAAACAAAATTAACTGCTTTTTACTCACCAACTTTAATTTGTAATGTGTAGTTATATCCAAGGAAAAGGCTTGTTTGTGAACTATGTGATGACCTCTGCGGCCAGGTCTGTATTTAGATATGCGACTTTACCAGGGGCTCTACTGGCCTGCTTGGCATGTGGAAATGGCATGTAGAAATCACACTTTCAATACACAATTTTAGCTTTATAATGTGCTATGTATCCTACAAGTCATTAAAACAACACAATCAAACTATGTAAAAATCGACTGAATCAGAGAGACTCTAGTATGCAAAATATTTTGACAGATGTGCCCTAAAAAACTGCAAGGAAAGAAATTAAATAGGCAAATTTCATCGGAACAAAGTTGCCATAGGTCCCACAGTGACACCTTTAGGAAAATACAAACTGTATCTTTCTTCTCTGTTAGACTATTTTAAATTTTCTCTCACATTGACATATATAAAAATTTATATTCAGTGTCCCCTCCTTTTAATTTAAAGTCTAAGTATCCTATTAAAATAGGTCTTTAGCTTTTGGAAGTTGGAGAATTTGGAGGATCAAGGACAATGGTAGTTTTCATACTGATGTTAGATCAGTGATGCTCCTTTCTGAGAAACCAGACTTCTATTCTATATATCACAAAATAATAAATTTTGTCACACTAGCATTTAATGCATGTACACAGTGCATTAACTGTAACTGTAGTACATTTATTTGTGCTGGAGGAGACTTGAAAATGATGAAAAAATCAATACTTTGCTGTCAGAGAAGCAAGTGTTACGATGCATTTAAGTAGTTAATTGCATAAGCCCCATAAAAGCTTCAAGTTTGGGTAGCAAGGATGCCATAATTACAGTCCAAGCAACTACCTTTTATTAATGGTGGACTTTAGGGAACGGTGGTTGCTGTCATGATTGCTGCTATATGTGCAGTTTTGAAATAATGGATCCTCTTCTCTCTTCATGTGTAGGATGGTAGTTTTGTGCAAATTATTGTGATGGCCAGAACAATAACTGGTTAAGGTAATGTTTGTTCACCATGTTCACTGAACTTCTCTAAAAGCAGGATTTGCTAGCTTTTCTTTATGTCACAGAACACATAGACAAATCGTATTTGTATGCCATGCTAAGGTAAAGGAACAAGGTGACTGAGAGCTGAAGGGGATAAATCAGAGGGGCTCCTGCTGACTTCCCAGGAGCGAAGAGGACCAGGATGTCTGGCACCCATTCATGGCTAATTAACTTAGAAGTACTGCTTTAAATTATTCAATCAAAGAATTTTGAAACTGGAAGAGGTCCTAGACATAATCAAGCCTGTCCCTCTAACAACTGAAGTAACTGAAGAATAGAGAGACCTAATAATTGATTAACCAATGTTCCAAAATTAGGGTCTTAAAGAGCTGATCTAGAGCCTACATTTTCTCCTCTCCAGATCTTCTAGTAATATGCGCTCCTGAAGATGACTTGTCAACAAAGAAGAAAGTGGCAAAATATATTTTATTCTTTCTTCCCTGGTCAGATAATAGACAGTCAACAGGGTGGTGTTGAGTCATCCCTGAGAGTTTCTGGTGAAAACTTTTCCTCTTTAGGACACTGATTGGTGAGCAGCTACAGTGGCAAAGCTTCAGCAGAGAAATCATGGCTCATGACCTGGACTTCTTGTTTGTGTCCTGGGCCCAGTGCCCTTCTGCAAGTGTTTTGGCCTAGTAGGGTTTGGTAAATTGCTTTTCCTGGCATAGTTTTGCATTTCTGTGAAAAAGTCAAAATCATTTTCTATTGACAGGATGCTTATTAAGACTGTCTTATGTAGTCTGCTCCCCACCCACCCCTGAAACGCAGAAAGACTGTTTATTCTTAAATTCTTGTCATCATCATAGAAAGTTGATGATGTCTTCAGATGTTGACACAGCCATACAGTCTTCATAGGCCAAAAATGAACAGATTCCTTGAAAACAAATGAACAGATTCCATTTTAAAGACCAGTACCTCAGAAAGAGCTTTGTTCAGCTTTTAGTTCTTATCCTATGGTGCTCAAAATGCCACACTACATAAATTTTGCAATTCTAAATGTATTCATTGTTATAAAGTAATAAATGCTGCGTAAAGAAGAATGCATATTATAACATTTTATAAAAGAATATCTATACATCAAATAGATAGACAAGAAATCAGATTACTCCTATTAAAAATACAAATGCCATTTTAAAAGTACAAGAATTTTGTACTTTTATCCCAAGCGAAAATAGACATTTTGTTCTTAGACATGATGGATAATGAACATTCATTTTAAACTTTGTATATTATTCTTAGAAATAATGAATATTGAAGATTCATTTTAAACTTTACATTTACAAAACAATTTTCTATGTAAATACAGATAGATTTTGAATATAGATGAATTATATTCCTTAATAACATATAATTTGAAAGATTTGTTCTTGTAATGATAGTGCCTTGTATTTGTATAGAAACTTGTTTTGTAAAACATAAAGCAAATATACATATTGTTGTAGAAGCAATTGTTGTCAACATATTTCACTGAAAATGTATCCTCATGTTGCAGATGGGAAAGCTGAAGCAGATATGTGTTAAGGGATTTTTCTAAAATCACACAGATTTAGACATTAAAAAGTGAAATATAATTTTTAAAAGTCTACCAAATCCCTTTCATTATTCAGTGTTGTCTCCTAACAAACTCTTTTGTGAATTAACAAATCTTTAAAGATCATAGTTATTTTTACCTGTAATTCCTTTCCTTTGAAAATCTGATGAATAATTCATCATTACCACAATCTCATGGTGATTCTATGTGCATGTATGTGTGTGTGTTTAATGGTTCAGGAATATCTATTTTTCTTCATATTCTACTTGTATGTATGTGACACCAGTCTAGTTTAATTGATTGACAATTTCACTTAATTCCCCCTTCCAGCCTTAGAGGAACTCTGAAAAGAATAACTCAGTAGGATGTTCACCCTTTCAAACAGGCTTAGTTGACTCCTGTATGTGAAACTGTAAAATACACCTGCTGGAATGTTTTTTCTTTTGTTTTTCTTTTAAGCAAGAGAATAAAAAATGTACTCTAGTTCTATTCATTCTCAGGAATTGACTTCTAAAGGACAGTCCCATTACTTGGTGGAATAATTCCTCTGGGAATCAAGAGTTGCTCTACTATTTAAAGTTTAAATGGTAAACATTAATTTTAGTGAACTCTCAAGAATTTCCCTATTGATTAGAATCACTTGGCCAAATTAAAATAAAAATGTGTGCTCTAATTTTCTATAGTTATTACACAAAAACGACAGAGTTGCTAGAATTCCTTTTGTTTAGTTTTGTATTACTCTTAATCTATATTCCTGATTAAGATGTAATTTTTGGACTATGCTACAGATGGGGGAAGGAATCTGATTTCTGTGGTGGTGCTGAGCTTCAACATTAGCTCCATTGAGTTGAGTGGTTGGAGTAGAGATGTATCAACTTTCAAACAAATGGGACTTGGAGAAAGGCTGCTTTCAAACAGCAATGAAACACTTCAGTTTTTAAGACATATAGGAGGTGTATTCATTCTTCCTCATTTAGTTAAAATGGAAATCCTATTCTCAATCTGTGATTCTTTATCTACATCTTTGGTGTCCAGTATGGTAGTCATGAATCATATGTAGCTATTTAAATTTAAAATACAGCTAATTAAAATTAAGAAATTTGAAATTCAGTTTCTCATTCCCACTAGCTGCATTTCAGATACTCAATACTCTAATTATAAGGCTAGTGGTTACCATATTAAACATTATAGACCTAGAACATTTCCTTCATTGGAGAAAGTTCTATTGGATAGTAATGGTCTAGTAGTTTTAGGCTGTTGGATATTACTAGACTAGTTTATGAAACTAAAAAGTTCTGGTCTCTGTGTCCCAAAACCCTAGTGATTCTAGCAAATTGCAATGTAAAAATTTTGTAATTGGTTCTTCATTGCTTCCCTGAGCCCAGGACTGAAAAATATTTGACAACCTTCCTTTCCCAGTTGAGATCATAGCCAAGAATGGCCTGCTAAAAATTTAATACAAATATGTAACTGTAAACTCTGAAGAGAGACTTGGTGGGTGAAGAAATTTCTGAATGACTTAGCCTTTTATTTTGTTTTGGATTATTTTGAAGTGAGATGATAGCCTATAGAATGAAATCTTTGAGAGTCTACCATTTAACTGATTTTTAGCAGAAAAAAATGCTAAGAGAAATTACGCATATAATTCACAGATTCATACATATATAAAAATAAAAATATCACATGGGCTGCAGTGGCAGAAAATAACCAGAATTGTTAATTATCTTTCTAACTTGATGAACTTTTTGCTCAGTGCCTTTTCTTTTTTACTAAAAGTTAAAACAGAATCAAAATGAATTATTTCTCTTTGAGAAGCTGGCCCAAGTTCTAAAAAGTAACAAATAGTAATTGTTCTAAGCTGCTTTACGGTGAATTTCCTTTCATGGTTTAAGGGTTTCAATTCTTATATCCACATCATTTTGATTTATATTTATTGAAATAGGCAATGACTTTGTGTCTGTGTATGGCTGTGTTAACACAGGTGTAAATTAAAAGTCCACAGACGTAGTTTGGGCCCTTAATAAATAGGCTCCGTGATTATGACATTTGTTCCTTTCTCTACTTTCACTTCTCAAATCCAGCAGACACACTTAAAGGGGGAAGGAATCTCAGCTCACAAACTCAACTGTTTAAGGAAAAAAAGAATCAAACCAAAACAAACCTTCATTTTCAATTACTCAGCTGTTAATCTGAACCTCATTTCCAGCAAGTTGTAGGGAAAACCTTAATCTCGGTGACTCCTAGTGTTTCCCAGGAACCTTCAAAGAATTGCCAGTGTCCCACCACCTCAAAGCATGGCAAGGTCCCAATGTATGCAAGGGCGTGAGGCCACTACTGCTCCAAGGCTAAGCCCACTGCTGGTGGTGGGGTCACTTCAGGGCCAGGGTGCTCTCTAGGACCAAGAGATTGACCAAAATTAGGTGCCTGGACCATTGTGTGTAAACTGCTGAACTCACAGGCTTGTTACTTTGTGCTGATGCTCTGTTTAACATTCAGAGTGGTTATTGCTTGTTTGCTTTAATTTAGATCAGTTTTTAAGCTTTAAAAATCAGAAAATTGCACACAAAAGGAGCTTTTTGACCATAGAAGATGTACAGATGGCAAATACACATATGAAAGATGTTCTATATCATATGTCATAAAGGGAAATGCAAATTAAAATAAGATACCACTACATACCCATTAGAATGACCAAAATCTGGAACACTGACAACAAATGCTAATGAGGCTGTACAGTAGCAGGAATGCTCATTCATTGCTAGTGGGAATGCAAAATGGTACAGCCACTTTGGAAGACAGTTTGGCAGTGTCTTGCACAACCAAACATGCTCTTACCGTATGATACAGTAATTGCACTTCTTGGTATTTACTCAACAGAATTTAAAGCACAAAAGCCCGATATATAATTAGATATACGCATATATATGCACATCACAGCAGCTTTATTCACAATTGCCAAAACTTGGAAACAACCAGAATATTCATAAGTAGATTAATGAATAAATAAACTATGCTACATCCAGACAAGGGAAAATTATTTAGCATTAAATGAGCTATCAAATGATGAAAAGACATGAAGGAAACGTAAATGCATATTATTCAGTGAAAGAAGTCAGTCTACGAAGGCTACATGCTGTATGATTCCAACTATATGACATTCTGGAAAAGGCAAAACTATGGAGATGAGTAGTTACCCAGGGTAGGGAGAAGGAGAGATGAATAGGCAGGGCACAGAGGATGTTTTGGGTAGTGAAAATTTTCTGTATAATAGAATAATGATGGATTCATGTCATCATACATTTGTCCAAACCCAGAGAATGTAAACACCATGTGTGAGCCCCAGTGGAAACTATGGACTTCGAATGATAATGATGTGTCAATGCAGATTTATCTACTGTAGCAAATGAACCATTTGGGCACTGGATGTTGATACTGGAAAAGACTGTGCATGAGTGAGGAGATAGGGTAGAACTCTGTATCTTCTTCTCAATTTTTTATGAACATAAAACTGCTCTTAAACAATAGAGTCTATTGGGTGTAGTGGCACCTGTCTCTAGTCCCAACTACTTGGGAGGCTGAGACAGAAACATTGCTTGAGCCCAGGAGTTCCAGGCTATAGTGAGCCATCTTTGTGCCTGTGCATAGCCACTGCACTCCAGCCTGGGCAACAATGTGAGACTCCATCTCTAAAACAAACAAACAAACAAAAAGGTTACCCCTGGCACATTGCCTATGGTGTAGCCATGTTCCACAGGAGCAATCAAAAATAAAAATAATACAAGTCTTTTTAAAAATGACTTTCTGACGTATTTTTACACAAGCATAAAGTTTTGGTAAACCTGTGTTAATATTCCTGCATTACCCATTGGTTGGCACGGATTATGCTTGGCCCCTGTAAATTACAGCACTGAGTTGAAGCCACTTTAAGGCGAGGGCCTCTGCCCTATGGGTTTAGTGCTAGTCATTGGCTGTAGGTTTCACTGCAGGATCCTTTGGCTCCAGGGTGAGGCAGTTTTTACTCAGCCAAGGGAATTTCTACACAGCAGCGGGCAGCCATGAGCCATCAGAGACCAACAGGCACAGAAACTGGGCCATTGGGGTACCTCCTTGGTAAAGGGACTGTGGTTGGGACACCACCCAAATTACAGCAGCTACTATAACATATAAGATCTATTATTTAGCTAAAAAGAATAGAGAAGTTATTTTCAAGAAAAAATTTAGTTTGAAAGTTTTGTGTGAAGTATGTTGGCTATTTAAATTTTGTTTCACTGCATTTAAGATAAACTCTCTTTTCAGTTCCTAGGACCATAGAGATACTTGAAACCACAACTGATTTGATTTTAAGTGTGATATATACAAGTACACATATGCATATATGTGAATATGTATGTCTAGAGACAGAAACCAAATTCTTGAATGTAACAAGTGTTTTCTAATATTTAGCACCAGCACAACTGAGGCCTCCTCTAGTTAAAGGAATCAACAGCACAACAATCCATCTTAGGTGGTTTCCACCTGAAGAACTGAATGGACCCTCTCCTATATATCAGCTGGAAAGGAGAGAGTCATCTCTACCAGCTCTGATGACCACGATGATGAAAGGAATCCGTTTCATAGGAAATGGGTATTGTAAATTTCCCAGCTCCACTCTCCCAGTCAATACAGACTTTACTGGTAAGTGTGTTTGACGTTGCTTTATTTAGGAGACACGAAGCTCCAAAATGTTTTCTATTATTTTGATATCCCTTTACAATGAATTTTTATTATATGTACTTATAGAAATACTAATTCAGCCCTTCAATAACTTTTGCATGATTGTGTCAGCATGTCCATCTTTACAGAATTCTGGGGAAAAAAAAGTCAGGTAAGTGAAGGAAAGGAAAAAAAAAATGCGGATGAAGAAGCAGCCTTATTGGATCAAAGTATGTGCTTTGTATTTGTATTTTTGAGAAGTATTTGCCAGGACATGTTTCTTGAAATATTATTCACTGTGTTCTCTGAGCAAATGAGTTTGCAAAATGCCTTCATGCTATTGGAGATTCTCAGTGTGTACCAGGTTACTAAAACTCCAAAAAGCATTGTAAGAATGCTGTTTAATTTTGCTTAGCTAATCATGCCTAACAGATATTTGATGTATCATTTTCTTTTTCTTTCTCTTGCTCTTTCTTCCTTTTTTCACTGTGGCAACTTAATATCTCATGTTCTATGAAGAACATTGTGGGAAAAACTAATCCCAGAGGAAACGTAACTCCTCTAGGCCAGGACTACAGTAAAGCAAGTGAGGCTCTTGCCTCAGTCACAAAATTTAAAGGCACTAAAAAACTCAGTGTTGATGTAAATATTTTAATTCAGTACTTTTAAAAATGAAAATCAATATGAAAACACTACAAAAATATTATCAAAAGCTTAAATAAAGACAGATTGGACCCTGTACTGGCACAATCCTGCCTCACTGGCCTTACCCTGCTCCTGGCCTTACTAGTACCAAAATATTTTGGAAGTTCCATGACCTCTGTGAATTACAGCTTCTAATAGCATGATTTCAGTATAGCCGTAAAAAATTCAACTATTTATAATACATACTTCACTTATCCAATTTTTTAAAAAGTTTACAAGGTATAAGATATATATTATTCTGTAAACTCATAAAGATGTTCATTTAATTATCCATGAGAAAGTCATTTTGGAGCAAATAGTCTTTAAAATACTGCATATGTGAAGACAATGAAATGGAATTAGAGCTATAAAAATTTATATTGTTTTATTTTTACCTAAAATAGTAAATAGTTTGCTTTTCATTGAGGCTGGCTGCAGATGCACCTTTGTAATGAATCATGATTATATTCTAGCTGAGATATATTGAGATTAATGCATGCTTAACTAGTCTCCCAGTACATCAAAATCATCGCAGAGTATTAGAAATTGAACCATTGAGCTAAAATGCTCGACTTCTGCTTTATATTCATAAAATGGCAAAAAAGAAAAGAAAAAATAGTTAGGGAAAAGGAATACATGAATAATAGTAAAAATATTTTCCCAAATGAAAATAGAAACTACCTCCCTGGTCCAATATTTGGCTTGTATTGTGTTTCTTCCAAGAAATAGCATCCGTTTCCATTCAACTGGGCATAGCTGCTGCAAGGATGTCAGCTTGGATTTGCAGGCTAGCCAGCAGACAGATTTTTGATGGGATCACCTACTGTTGTTGCAGTGAAAGATAGAGTGGCCCGTCCACCGTTAATAAATTTAGTCATCCTCGCTATCTCCCTTGCCGGCCTTATACTCTGAGGTGCAAGGGCTAGGGGCAGATGCAGTGTCTGGGAAGTTTTCCAAATTCCTCTTTAAAAAAGTTAGGCTGTAAACACTGGCCTCACTAAGCGGGATCCTTCTGTCTATAACAAAGCCTCCAGCTGCACAGAAAATGTGCTTGGAGTACACATCATTTGAAGGACAAGGCAGGGAGATCACAATTTTGGCTTGAACTGCTCCCTGGAGCTTTGGTGATTCCTGGAGAATGAGAAGTTCTTCTGTGTTCAGGCACATTCTGGGACATTGCTGATGCCCTTTTTAATGGTAGCTTGGCTTTACTTTTAAGACTCCCTTTAACTTTTAATATAACCAGGTATATACTAAATTATTGGTTTGATCCTTTGGCTGACTTGCCAGGTTTGGTTGAATAATTTTATTGAGTTGTACCAAAGCCTAACTAAATGTCCCCAATTAATGAGCTAGGACAAGCTTTCAAAACCAACTCAATAACTCTCTATAAACTTGCACTTTCCTAAATAGAGAGGTAAGCATACAATTAGCATCTTACATTATTCTTACTGATATATTATCCTATCCAATCCCTCTGCAACCCTATAAAGTAGCTCTTTTTACCCTCGTAGGGCAGGAGGAAAAGAGGCTCAAGTGAGTGACTTGCCCATTGTGCCATAGCTATTGAATTTCAGGGTTGAAATGTGACCTAGAGTCCTCCAAGTTTAAAGGCAAGGTCTCTGCTACAGGGTGGAAAGGAACTTTTGTGTCCTGTTCTTTGGAAGTGTTAGAATAGGAAGTATATAAAAGTAAGAAAGAGGGATAGGAGGTGAAATAATTATCACCCAAACATTCCTTCTCTAATACTGCTAAACTTTTTGGATTTGTCTTTCAGTTAGTTTCAGCTCACAAACAGCAAGTAGTGTTGGCATTATTTATTCATTTATTTGTATCCCCAAAGACATGTAGGGATTTTTTTTTTTAATAGCAATTAAACCCAGAGTGTTACTAGGAGCTAAGTGTTTAAGATATAAATAACATTATGTGAAATGGGCTGAAGTTCTATGCGTTAAACAGTGCTTTCAACTTATATTCCTTTATATTTCATGCAGTTTTTATATTCTGAGACAAATTTAATGAGCAAATCCTTGAACCCTCTAATATGATGAATTACATTTTTAAAAGTTAATAACTTTAAGATAAACTAAGATGTCCTTTATTTTGAATTATTCAATTCAAAATCTCAAACTTCAACTAAAATGACTTCTGAATAGAAATATCAATTAGTACTCAAAGACAAATATAAGGTTGATGTCCATAATTATACATATTTTATATATGAAAAGATAAGTTAGATTGTACCCATCAATGACAGGAATTATAAATGCATTCATAACACATTTCATGGCAATGAGCATTATGTTGAAAGTCTCAGTAAGAAATATCTCATTATTGTAGTACAAGAAAGGGATATCTTATACAACTTAGGCCTCTTTCATATTTGCTTTAAATATTTTTATCTTACACAATAGAAAGAGAATAATTCAAGCATATGAATATATGCCCTAAAATGTTGTTTAATATTGTAAATTATCAAACTTAATACTGTAAATAAACTCTGTCAATTTCTACCTTTGGGCAGAAGAAAGAACCAGCAAAAGCTCTTTTGAGGCTTGTTTTTGCTTCCTTTTCTTTTCTGATACAAGTGTTCTTTTAAAAATCTAATCTCCAGGAAGAATGTATTATCAGTCATTTACATCATAGTTTAAATTTAAAATAATTAACTCTCTGTATATGATTATGAGGACTTCAAAAAAGATTAACTGATAAATTAGTTTCAAATCCAGGCCCCATTATTTATTAGCTAAATGTAATTAGACAACCCATTTAATCTTTTTTGTGCTTCTGTTTCCTTTTCTTTAAAATTACAATAATTCCACTTACAATATTGGTATCTAGCAGGTAGGTGAGGATTTAGAGTAGATAGCCCACCTAATGAACTTTGCATGGTGCCTACCACAAAGATTATTTGGTACTCATTAAACATTAGCTATTAGTTATTATTCATTTAATAAATATTTATTAATTGCCTACTATGAGACAGGAGATTTCCTGAGTGAGAGTATTCTGCAGTTATAAAATCAACATTCTATTAATTTATTTGCTGTTACACATGCAAAATATGTTTGCTCAAATGTTATATCTGGAGCATGAGAAATATGCAATATTCCATATTAAAATGTGATACTTAATTTTGCTATTGAAAATAGTTAAATTAATTGACGAAGTGGTGAGGACTTCGGCAAACTACTTTTCTGAGTGTTTAATGTTGCTAATCTATTAAATTGAGGATTTTGTTGGGTGATCAATGCTTCAAACCTCTAAAATTCCAATTCTATGACTGTAGAATATTTAGGAGGTGCCCCAATCCAAAATACAGGCTGTAACTGTGGCATCTGTGAGTTAAAAAACACTTAGAGTTTAAAATAAATTGTTTTCTATAATATTATGTTTATTAATACAATTTAAGATTGATATAAATTTACTGTTTTTCTCTAATAATTTAAGAAACTTAGTGATATGGGCAGAATTCAACATAAAATAGATATTCAATTATTGGGTCATATCAGATGTTATAAAAACGGTAGAAAATTAAAATAGTTTCATGATCTTGTAATTGGGCAATGATATAAACAATGATGGTGAAACAGTCCCCCGGTTACATGGGGTTAACAATACATTCTTCTTCCAACACAGAAATAGCAAATAGAGTCTCCCCTCCCGTATGCAACTAGAAGGGGATATCGCTGTGTCTTTGGAGAAGAAAAAATCATGCTCATTTTTTTTTTCAGGAATGCAGAGTAAATCTACTTGATTTACACAAAGAATTTAGTTCTTTCCTTGTAATGCTAGTAATCCAAATGGAACCTGGTAAAAACAGCAACTAAAATACTGCTCAGATTGGCATTCCAAAGGTGACCCTCTTTCTCCTTGTCACTTATTTTTTCCTATTAGTGAAAACAGGTCCATGATCATTTGGGGGAAGGTTTGACTATTGTAGTATCCAGATGCCAATCACACCAGCCTTTTAAACTGCCTTTACTGGTGACCCTGCCCAGAAATCAGGAACTGCCTTTGGGGAGATCTTTGTAGCAAACCACTGGGGAGATGAGCACACACATGCACCTGGATATAATTCCCTTTTATTTGTCTTCACGAGAAATGTGATTACTGATGTTGAATATCTTGCAGATGAGAACTCTGTACAGTTTCTTCATAATAATGATGTTCAAGGACACTAAATGATTGTCATACATTTTTGTATCATAGTATTCACTTTCCCAAAAATGGCTGAACTAAAATGCTTTAGAATACAAAATGCAATTAATTACCAAGGGATGAAAAAAGAAATGCAGCCACCAAAAAATCAATATGTTTTAAGAGCATATTTTTTATTTCTTTTGCTCTATAATATTTGTGTCTTATTGTTGTTAGTTTTTATTATTTTTAGTGAATTGGGACATTTAAGCACTTCATTAAAAGAAAGCTGATTATAAGCAGTTATAGCGAAGGTGCAAGTAGGGCAAACTTCTTCAGATAGACTAATTAGTAAAAGCATATTAATTCTGACCTTCAACACCCTTGGTGTCCCAGTATTTGTTTTCCTTGGAGTGGGAGCAAGTATTTGCCAGAAAGCACTTGAAAAAAAGAAAAACAGAACAACTAAACAAAGCCCCAGTTCTTTTCAAGACCGATTTTAATCACAAATTTTACCTAACTTTGATGTTAGTTTTTGGTCCTAGTTATTGAAAAACAAATATAATAATCTACTATGTGTCCTAGAAGTTTAATGAACAGGCAGTAATTATACTAAAAAAGTAAAGGAAACAGTAAGAACATGGTATATGGTATGTAGGAGCAAAGTAAAGGAGAAAATTCTCAGGCAGTGACAAAACTCTGCTGTGTTTTCTGATTATGAAACAATCAGAAGAGATGAGAATGTCTAGTTGAGTTAATCAGTTTGGACTGAAGACAAGGACCAAAATGCATATCTTCTTAGAATAACAGAAGTCACACTGATCCATGATAACTAGAGATATGGAGAAGTAAATGTCAAGACTGTATATTTTTTATTATATTTAGTAAAGAGGTATAAGTAAGTTCCCGGGAAATGCCTTCAGATGACACTGATGGCACTGACAGATGGGAGAGGACCATTATTTACCCATTCACCAAATTCATCATCAGGCCAATTTAAGAATGCATATGTTTTAACCCTTGCCTTTTAAAAGTGACTTATTTTGAAGTACATTCCTATAAGTTTCCCTTTGTTTGAAATATTAATATGAGGTATCTGGTAAGTTGAGCCAACACTGAAAACAAACTGTTTTTGTTAGCTGTTAGCAGTATTTTAGTTAACTTAAAGCATCTGTTTTTGTCCATCACTGTTAAAATTTTTCAAAATGCATTGTCACCTGATATACAAACCACACATGTATTCCTATATACTCATGCCACATGCATGAACATATGTTTTCCATGAAGTCTCTAGGTTTTCCGCAACCACTCAATGGGTTCTTCTTGCCTGCTGCCTAGACAGAGCCAATTTATCAAGACAGGGGAATTGCAATGGAGAAAGAATTTAATTCACATAGAGCCTGCTGTATGGGAGACTTGAGTTTTATTATTAGTCAGATCAGTCTCTTGGAGAGTTTGGGGATCAGAGTTTTCAAGAGTAATTTGGCTGGTGGGGGGGCAGGGAAGTGGGAGTGCTGATTGGTTGGGTCGGGCATGAAATCCTAGGGAGTCAAAGCTGTCCTCTTGTGGTGAGTCAGTTCCTGGGTGAGGTCCACAAGATCAGATGAGCCAGTTTATCAGTCCGGGTGGTGATAACTGATCCATGGAGTTAAAGGTCTGCAAAATATCTCAAGCACTGATCTTAAATTTTCCAATAGTGATGTTATCCCCAGGAGCAATTTGGGGAGTTTCAGAATCTTGTAGCTGGAGGCTGCATGGCTTCTAAACCATCATTCCTAATCTTGTAGCAAATTTTTTAGTCATGCAAAGGTAGAGAAGTCCCCAGGCAAGAAGGTAGTCTATTTAGGGAAAAGGCTGTTACCATGTTTGTTTCAAAACTGAATTATAAACTAATTTTTTTCCCAAAGTTAGGTCAGCCTTTGCCCAGCAATGAGCAAGGACATATTCAAGGTTATAAGTAAGATAGAGTTAGCTAGTCTAGGTCTCTTTCACTGTCATAATTTTCTCAGTTATAACTTTTGCAAAGGCAATTTCATTTCTATATAGTCTCAAATAATACCTGCTCAAATTGTCCAGCATCTTTTCTGCCAATATGTTGGTATTTTGGAATCTTTTCAAAGACTTCATTGCTTAAAAAAATGATGTTGCTTGACATTTTGTATCAATATAACACAGATTACTTTTAATTTCCCTTTCATTCAGCTTAAATGGGTAGGAAAAGGAACTTTGAGCAGAAAAAGAATCACAATTGGTCAGCAATGGTAGTGAAACTAGCAGCTTTGAAGATGATTGGTTTTTGATTTAGTAAGATGAGTTATTTTCTGTATGCCTTCTGGAAGAAAATAGTTAAAACATTTAAAAATGTATAGTTACAGTAATTTTATACCAATTACAGCACTCTTGAAGAGTATAGATTAAGTTCCTTTCTATGCAGATAGAGAGGAATCTGGGAACATCATTGTCAAAATACCACCTCTTTCAAAACTTGGTTCTAGTGCTCTAAATAAATGTTTCAGAAGATTATGCACTAATGTCATTGGCGGCAAATTCATATGGATCTGCAGCCACCTCAATTTTTGCCCTCTCAGAAGAAAGAATTTGATTGATAAGACATAGGCAGATTAAGAGACCAAGGCAAATTTTAGAGCAGGAGTGAAAGTTTATTAAAAAGTTTTAGAGCAGGATGGAAAGGAAATAAAGTATACTTGGAAGAGGGCCAAGTGGGTGACTTGAGAGATGATTTGACCTTTGACTTGGGGTTTTATATGTTGACATGCTTCCAAGGTTTTGCGTCCCTTCTCCCCTGATTCTTCTCTTGGGGTGGGCTGTCCACGTGTGCAGTAGCCTACCAGCAATTGGGAGGAGTTGAATGTGCAGTGTGTTTACTGAAGTTTTAGGCATGCTCACTTGAGGCATGTTTCCTTACCAGTTAAGTGTTCCCAGAAGGTCATATACTGGTTAAACTCCACCGTTTTTCCTCTTAGTGTGCATGCTTGAGCTCACTCCCCCAACTCCTGATCTCTCATTGGGAAGCTACTGATCACCAGTCTCAGGTGTTTCTATCTATAGGGAGACTGCCTTTCCCTGGCACTGGCTGTGACAAATTCTTATTATTTTAGAGAGACAGTGTAATAACTATCACCTGATGGTTGCCTGACATTTCTGGTGGGGCGTTGGAGGGGGTTGTGCTTCTCTTGCCCTGCCCATAGTCTAACTACCAACTGTAACACTAATAGTTTCATTTAAGTGGGGGAAATGTTAAGTAATAATATGCAAACCACATTTAAGGTCTATATATTGAAGGAGGCTCACAAACATAGCCGTAGGACATTTGTTTGGAGCTTTGAAAAGGGAGGCTCTGTTCCTTACATTCTCTTGACTAACGAGCCGTTTCCATTTGGAAATTCTTCGACTTTAGTGCAACTTCAAAAGAAAGGCATGAGAAAGAAGGAGAGAGGAAGAAACCCTCAAGCCATCTAACATCATCTCTGGCAATGGTGGCCATATCATTTTCACAAGCAAAGGATATCCATGAGGAATATCATGAACGAAGAATAAGGACTTAAGGGAAACCTGTGGGAATGATCATCCCTCCAGCAGATAATTAAAAATCAGTGTAGATGCATTTTTCTCAGCTTCTTCGCTTCATTTTTTTTCCTCTCCTGAAACCTGTTCTTCCTTCTGTGTGTACCATCCACAGTGAATATCACTGATTGTCTTAGGCAGAAACCTTGGAACTCTCCTTGAATTGACACTTGAACTATTCATTCCCTTCCTCCCATTCTATCAATGGTTCCTCCTCTGGCCATTCTTCCTCAGATGCATCTCTTGGAATTACCTGCTGGTCCTACAGCTACTGCCTAGTCCAGACCTAGGTTGTGGGCTTCTCTGCCAACAGTTTCAGTCTTCTCCAGGCTGTTATTCAAACTAATGATTTTTATTGACATTCTCTTGTGTAAAACCTTATAATGGTTTCCCAGTGAGAGATGGCCTGCACAAACCCTTTTCTGCTTTCCTGCTTTCTACCCATATACCTCCTCATCTCTCCAGCCATGGACTGGTTTATTCTCCAGCTCTAGACCATTTTTTAGTCCTAGTACTTGAATGTAGCACACTCTCGGATGCCCATCTCTTTGAACATGTTGATACCTTTGCCCGGTATGCTCTCATCTATTTGCAAGTACGTCACTTTCCTTTCACGTGGCTAATTGCTACTCATCATGAAAGGGTTAGCTTGGCTGTTCCCCTAAATAAACTTCCAGCAACACCAGCCTCCTCCCATGCCAAATCTGGGTTGAGGACCTCTCTTATATACTACTATAGAAACCAATAATTACTCTATTTTAGCTCTTACCACACTCTACTAAAACTGGTTGTTCAGGGAGCTAAGCTATGAGGACACAAAGGCATAACGATGATACAATGGACTTTGGGGACATGGGGGAAAGTGTGGGATGGGGTGAGGGATAAAGAAACTATCCATTGGGTACAGTGTACACTGCTCAGGTGATGGGTGTACCAAAATCTCAGAAATCAACACTAAAGAACGTATTCATATAACCAAATACTGCCTGCTCCCAAAAAACCTATTGAATAAAAACAACTGGTTGTTTGCTTATCTATGTTTCATGTAGACTGAAATTATGACTATCTTTTTCATGCTTATAACATTTGCATCTTGCACAGCATAAGACATTTACCAGATACTCAATAAATATTTATTAACTAAATGAGTGATAGAAAAGAGGGAAATCCAAAAGATGGATCACTTAGCTATAAGAATTATTTAATGGTGAAATTCATTATGCATTTGAATATAGTTCACCTTTTTAAGTCTACATTTTTGAAACTATTGATGGGTTAGAGTGATAACTCAATTTATTTAGTCTCTATTGGACTTAGATGTATAAGAAAGTATATTTTAAACTGTATAGTACCAGAAACAAAAAGAAATTTCTTGTTAATGGTCCTCAGTTATTGGCAAAGTTACTGGTACACCAGTTGTTAGAGCTAGGATGTTCTTTCAGAAATTGTTTTCTGCCCCACCATAGCTATCACATTGTGTTGCTGAAAACTAGGTGGTTGCACAACTCTTAGATACATGATCTCCTTAGGCTTATTAAATTTTGAGGTTAATGAATATTTTGACACTTTTACCTATACATATCATTAGGGCTTATTGCAATAGGTTTAAGATGACAGTCATAATAAACATATACAGTACAATAAAAAGCACTTTTAATCTTGAAAGTGCTTTATAAACAACAGTGATCAATGCTATGGATGGATTAACAGCATCATACTGATTGAATTCTATTTCAAGGGCAATGGAGGTATTGATGTTGGCAATCTAGTTCAGAAAGTGGCAAAGGCTGTAGTAAATAGTGCAGGTTCTGAAGTCAGACTCCCCAAGTTTCAAATCTGGCTCCCCAACATGCTGGTGGGCAACTTTGCACAAGTCATTCCCCCAGTGTGAATCTCAGTTTCTTCATCTGTTAAATGGCATGTTGTAAGGTTTCAATGCAGGAATCACTGTAAAGGATTAGTTCACAGTATCTTAGTATTGTGTATGTATTTATGACCAGCAATCTGTAATTCTGGACTTCAATTATGTGCCTTTCCATTGCATACATATATTTTATGTCCCTAAGCCACATAAATCTTGATGATACTTCTTTATGACCTCTCTCTACTACATGGTACTCTGATCATTCACTTTATTTTACTCGTTCTGTGAAACTCTGACCTTTGTGTTTTGTTGTCATTGTTACCTTTCTTCTTCCACTGGAAGCATACATGTTCTGCATCTCATTTCTCCACATCTATTAAACAGCCAACTTTAAATGTTATGTGTACTTACAAACCTAACTTTATTTTTCCCCCGTCTCCACAATCAGTCTTCTTGAAACTATGTGTTATTTTCTCACGGATGAATCACTCCTCAATCTACTGTCATTTGGATTATTTTCTTCCACGTCTTTATTGGAAATACTTTCTTGCAGATTATCGATAGTTTTCAAGTCAGTGAAATTTCCTTAATCCTCACGCTATGTGCTAATAAATAATATTGATGCCATTTTGTCTGTTTAAAAATTAGGAAGAAACTAAATATTTCTCACTAGGTTTCTCCTTCTATTTTCCCTAAACTGTGTTTCAAGCTTTGATACTGCTTTCTACGTCCACCTTTACATGGAAGAGTTTAATCATTCATTTGGTTCGTATGCAGTTTTTTCTTATTTCACTCCACTAGCTGATGTTATGATTGCTGTTGTAAAAAGGATGTTGAGCAACACAAGTATGATTCCTAACCTTAGGGAGCTTAAAGTCTTGCAGTGAAATCATGCATCAAACATGTAATTAAGTAATTACAAGTGACTTCTGTCTTGAGCTATGAAGCATATAAAAAAATCCTCCTGCTGAGAAAAGAGATAGAAGCTGGACAAAATTTCTTAAAAATATGGTTAAAGACAGAAGTGAGTAACAAGGGCTTCTAGGACTTGTGGGATCAAGATCCCAGATATAAGAAAAAACATGTAGGTGAGCCTTTTAAATTATCTTTGTTTTTTTTTCCTTCTGTTTTGTTTGTTAATTCCTCTATTGCATAGTCTTAGGGAAAATAAAAAAGACAGGCAAAATTTAGGCTCTGGGTGGGGTCCTGGTATACATGCTAGGTTTTCAATTGAAATCCTATAAGAGCAAATCATAAATAGGCTATTCTTCCTCAGATGAAGCCTCAATTCATCTTAACTACTAATGATACTAATGAGATAAAAGTTATTTTTTGCCAAAAATATTTAGATATGATGTGAAAGGAGATCACATCAACCAGAGTCCCAGAGTGTACAAATTTTTTCCTACACAATGTCGGGCATTCAATAAAAAATTAACAGGCATTCCAGAAAATAGGGTCAAATAACCAAAAGGTAAGATAAATAAAAAAAAATAGAAACATATCCTCAAGTAATTCAGCTATATAGAAATATATGTTTGCATACTCATATAGGCATATGCACACATACACATATAGGTATATATTCATATATCCAGACACAGACTTTAAAATAACTATAATTAATATTAGCAACAAAATCAATGAAAATGTTCAGAATTTAAGCAGCAAATGGGAATATATTAGAATAGGAATTATAGAGCTGAGTAACAGCTGAAGTGAGAATCTCAGTAGATAAAATACCAATTCCATCACTGATAAAGTAAATAGTTTCATTCTTAATATTGTATGCAACAATGTAAGTTGGGAGCAAAACATATATAAAACACCTATTTGTAGCCATTTATAGCAACAGTGCAGAGCTACTATGCTTAAGTGAAGAAAAGCAAATGAATTGAGTTGCACACAGCTGGAATTATTGAGCTCAAGCAGAGGCATTAGTATATCTGGTAAAGGAATAAAAAGTGGAATTCAGGGCTACAAAAGTAGCTCAGATTTGGAGGGTAGGTGCCCAGAGAGAAGAAGGATGCTGAAAAATAATCCAAAAATTCTGTGTAACAATTCTTTTTTGGGTCCTTGGCCAACATTTAGAATAATCCTATGAGAAACATAGCAGAGAAGACCTGCTTGGTAGCTGGAGCTAAGCAGAGATTTCAGAGGTAACATAGAGCTAAGGATACACACATGGAGTTTAGACTTAACCAGAGTAGAGAAACCTTGGTGAACACTCTGAGCTTTCACTCACTCTCCAAAAGTCCGTCCTTTATGAGTAAATTCCCACAATTCCCATGCTGTAGGAATAAGGGCTATTCCTTAGGAACACTGAGATAACTGAAACAGATTCACCATAGTGACGCCTAAAGCCAAGGCTTAGTAAGGTCAAGGTAATCTGATAATTTTACTTCCCATCAAAAGAGAATTTTGTATTCATTAGTAAAAGATGAAATAATCCAGAGGTTTTACTATGGGTCATCCATGAAGTGACCAATAGTGAAATATTAATAGTCGATAGAGGCAGATGAAGACTTCAAAATAACTTCAGTTAATGTTAAGAGAAAATAAAGGACAAGGTGGACAGAAAGGATGATAAGATAAAAAATATTTCAATGCAAAATTGTAGTCTGTACAGTAATTAATAGGAAAAATAGTATGTAAAGTAAAATACCTGAAATGAAGAGAGTATTGATGAGTTACACAGATGGAACGTTGCAGAAGGCAAGATTAGAGAACTCAGTGGTCAATTGTAATTGTCCAAACTGAAGCATAGCAAGAAGAAGTAAAAACATGAACAAAAGAGCAGCGTGTAAGAGACGTATGGAACATAGGTGTATTTGAGGACCCAGAAGGAAAGGAGTGAAAGAATGAGACGAGTAATATTGTAGAATAGCCAAATATTACTAAATATGAAAAATAAAAAGCTTAGCAAACCATAAGCAGGGCAAATATAAGGAAAGCCATATCCAGGTATATTATAGTCAAATTGCTTAAAGTAAAAGACAAAGAAAAACCGTCAGAAGCACCTGGGAAGGGTGGGGAGACAGTGGAACAAAAATAAGAATGATGTCTGAGTTTTCGACAGCAACAAAAAATGAATGCCAGAATATAATGGAATGATACTTTTTAAATGCTAAAATTATTATTTTTTTAACAATAATAGCATCAAAAGAAAACTACCAGTCAAGATTTCTGTACCCAGGAAACATATCCATCAAAAATGGTAAAATAAAATATTATTCCTAGCAAAAGAGTTGAAAAAGTTATCACCAAAGGACTGGCATTATAAAAATCATAAAGTGTATTAGGACATAGGCAAAGATCCCATAAGGAAGTACAGAGCTGCAGGAAAGAGTGCAGATCTCTAGAAATGGTAAATAGGTATGTAAATAAAAAGTAATATTTATGATAAAGGACATGAAAATCATAGTATGAAGTTGATAACATATTTAAGAAAAATGTATGCCATCAATTATTTTGTCACAAATGATGAGGGGGTCTATATGGAGTTAACTGTGGTAAAATTCCTAAGAAGTTAGGGAAGTTGAAGAATTAATATAAAGTAGGCCATAGTAGAAAAAGGATCCAGATTATGATCACGAAGGTAACAAGCAAAAGAATGATTTAAAAAAATTAATGTAGGGAAACACCAAATATTAAATAAAAATAGATTAAGCTGATAAAAGAGTTTGACGGTGGCAAGAAGAAGACAGAAACAAAGAGCAATTGTGAGGAATAAAAGGACAAATACCACCGTGGTAAACATAAACCCAACTATATCAGTAGTTGCATTAAATCTAAATAGTCTACCCAAATAAGCCTAAAAGTTATTGGATTGTTTTAAAAAATAAAAACATATGTTGTCTATTCTTATAAACATTCTTTAAATATAAAGACAAAATATGAAAACAAAGAATGAGACACGATATATCGATATGTAGATAGATATTAAGACAATAAATGTTAGTAGACATAATGGAGGACATTTCATAATGATAAAAAGATCAGTTCAATAGAGGGACGTATAATTCTAAATTTAGGGGCTACTTAAACTTCAGATATGTATATAAAACTGAAGTTGACAGAAATAAACAGAGAAATAAACAAATCCTCATAACTGAAGATATAAATCCCCATCTAATATTTTGACAGAAAAAGTACACAAAATATTAGTATAGCTATCAAAGATTTGAAAATGAATAAACAATTACGTCTGTATATATAACATGTGACATATGTTATAATTGTCATATGTAGAACATTACTTCCAACAACTATATAGTATGCATTTTTGAGGAACACATAGGATATTTTCCAAAATAGTTAATATCCTGGGCTATGGAGATCTTATATTTTTTTTTTATTTATTTAAGAGATGGGGTCTTACTGTGTTGCTCAGGCTGCTCTTGAACCTCTGGGCTCAAGCAGTCTTCCCACCTCAGTCTCCAAAATTGTTAGGATTACAGATGTGATAAGCCACTGCATTCTGCTTGATCTCGTGATATTTCAAGTTCTCTGACAACTGTGGAATTAAACCAGAACTCCAAATATAAAATATAATCAGATTGGAAAATATCCCTGGCTCAAAAAGAAATAATGGAAATTAAAAATTATTTTTATCGAATTATAATAATGCCTTTATCTATAAAAACATTGTATGGTGGACAATATCAGAAATCTGATATTGCTTTATAGCTTTCAATGCATATATTAGAAAAAGGGAATAGTTAAAAATCAATTATCTAAGCTTCAAACTCAAGAAGAAACCAGGAAATTAAAGCAGCATATGAAACCCAAAAAATATTTGAATGAAAGAAATTATAAAAATAAGAAAAATCAATGATATAGCAAACAGAAATATAATGGACAAAACAAGTAAGGCCAAGAACAGAGTCTTAGAAAATTTGGGAAAAAAAATTCTTTGCAAGTGATCAAGGGAAAGAGAAAGTTCAGATTATTACTCTCAGGGATGCGAAGAGCCATTACTAGAAATCTTACAGATGTTAAAAAAAAAAAAAAAACCTAATAATGTATTAAGAACAGCACTATGCTAAAACCTTGACAATAGAGGTAAAATACAGAGATCCTTTGCATGGGAGAAAATCTCCAAATTTAAACTAACATAAGAAGATATAGAAAACCTATCTATGTGGTCCTAGATGTGTTTTAAAAATGAAATCTATAGTTAAGTCTTTTACATAAAGAAAACCCCAGAACAGGTGGCACGATTGGTGGATTTCATCAAACAATTACAGTAGAAATAATAGCAATCCTACACAAACTCTTCCAGAAAATAGAAAATTGCAATGGTTTCTATCTCATTTTATGAGGTCAGAAGAACTTATAGACTAAAATCTGACAAATAAATTAACATAAAGGAAAACCCAGGTCCATAATGATCCCAAAGTAGATTCTAATATTCTTTCTCTGTGTGTATGTGTGTATATGTTTTTGTGTGTATATGTACATGTATATATATAAATAAAATATTATATCATGACCATGCAGGTTTTATCCCAGTAGTGTAAACGTTTCAAAATGTATGTGATTCACCACATTAACATAGTAAAAATGGATCATTCTAAATTTTCACCACAGGTTTCACAAATGCATTTAATAAAACATAACTATTCATAGCATTCTCAGCAAACTAGGAATGAAAGAACATATCTTAATAAACTGTTTTTGTAAAAGACCTCTAATAGTAAAATATCAAGTGCTTTTTCCCAGAGGTCAGGTACAGGACAAGGAAATACACTATCAACGTTTTTATATAATGTTGTACTGGAAGTACAGTACTAGCCAGAGCAATATAGCAATAAAATAAATAAGTAAATAAATAAATATTAGGTATGTCAAAGAAGAAGTAAACTATCTTTATTTGTAGATGTCATTATTTGTATTGATGTCAAAATAATACATAAACTATTCCGTGTACTCAGTAAACTTAACAAAGGTGTTGGATAAAGGTCAATGTACAGAAATCCAATGTTTCTATTGGATAGCAAAAACCAAATAGAAAATGAAATGTTTAAAAGTACCATGCATACTAGAACTAATACACATAAATGACTTAGAAACAAGTCTACTAAAAGGTAATGTAGGACCTCTACTCTGAAAACTACAAAAGAATTATTGTGAGAAATTAAGGACCAAATAAATGGAAAGATATGCCATGTTCATGGATCTAAAGACTTAATACTGTTAAATAGCCAGCCTTTGTAGTTTGATCTGTAAAATCCATATAGTCCCTCTCAAAATCCTAGGATTTTTGTAAAAATTGACAAACTAATTTTAATATGTACAGGAAAGAAGAAAGTACTTAGAATAGCCAGGGCAATACTAAAAGAGGGCAGAGCAGGAGGGCTTACATATCAAGACTAACTATAAGACTGTAGGGCCGGGTGCAGTGGCTCAAGCCTGTAATCCCAGCACTTTGGGAGGCCGAGACGGGTGGATCACGAGGTCAGGAGATCGAGACCATCCTGGCTGCTGTGAGCTCAACCAAGTCCCCGGCTCCCTGAGCCAGGCGAGGTGGCGGGTGCCTGTAGTCCCAGCTACTCGGGAGGCTGAGGCAGGAGAATGGCGTAAACCCGGGAGGTGCAGCTTGCAGTGAGCTGAGATCCGGCCACTGCAGTCCAGCCCCAGCGACAGAGCAAGACTCCGTCTTAAAAAAAAAAAAAAAGACTGTAGTAGGTCAGCATGTATACTATAGGCAAAAGAATAGATAAGTACAGTAATTACATATTGCCACATAAATACCCCAAATAAATACATGCATATGCAGGGCACAGTGGCTCACTCACACCTGTAATAACAGCACTTTGAAGGGACAAGACAAGAGTATTGCTTGTGCTCAGGAGTTCAAGACTAGCCTGGGCCACATATTGAGACCTCATCTCTACAAAAATTTGAAAAATTAGCTGGGCATGGTGAGGCACCTGTAGTCCCAGTTACTCAGAAGGCTGAGGTAGGAGGATCTCTTGAACCCAAGAGTTCAAGGCTGCAGTGAGCCATGATTGCACTATTGCACTCCAGCCTGGGTGACAGAGCAAGATCCTGTCTCTAAAAAAAAATAATAATACATACATATATATGTGCTCTAAAAAGCACATGCAAAGTTGTTCATAGCAACTTTATTTCTAATAATCAAAAACTGTTAATCCAAATTTCTATCAACGGTAGAATGGATAATAAATTATAATAAATTTATTCAGTGGACTATGTATAGAAGTAAAAATGAACCAATTGTTGCTTCAGAGAACAATGTGGGTGAATCTCATAACCTATTATTGAGTAAAAGAAGCTAGAATCTAAAGAGCCTACTATTCTATTTATATAAATTTCTTCTTTTTCATTTCAACATTTATTTTAGGTATAATGGGTACGATATGCGGGTTTGTTACTTGACTATATTGCATGATGCTCACGTTTGGGATATGGGTTCCATTACGCAAGTAGCAAGCATGGTATCACAGTCCCCTTCCTCCCTTGCAGTGTCTGTTGTTCTCATGTTTTTGTCCATGTGTGCTCAATGTTTAGCTCCCACATATAAATGAATATGTAGTATTTGGTTATTGTTCCAACGTTAATTCACCTCCAACGGCATCCAAAGGAAATGATTTTTTTCTTTTTTATGATTGGGTAGTATTCCACGGTGTATATGTACCACATTTTCTTTTTCCAGTCCATCATTGGTGGGCACCTAGATTGATTCTGTGTCTTTGCTATTGTGATTAGTGTAGCAATGAACATATGAGTGCATGCGTCTTTTTGTTAGAATGTTTTATTTTTCTTTGGGTATAAACTCACTAACAGGATTGCTGGGTCAAATGGTAGCTCTGTTTTAAGTTCTTTGAGAAGTTTCCAGACTGCTTTCCGCAGTGGCTGAAGTAGTTTATATTTCCACTAATCATGCATAAGCATTTTCTTTTCTCCACAGCCTTACCAGCATCTGTTGCTTTTTGACTTTTTAATAATAATCATTCTGACTAGTGTGAGATGGTATCTCATTGTTGTTTTGATTTCCATTTCTCTGACAATTATTGATTCTGCACATTTTTTCATGTTAGTTGGCTGCTTGTATGTCATCTTTTGAGAAGTGTATGTTCTGCTGGGCATGGTGGCTCACACCTGTAATCCCGCACTTTGGGAGGCTGAGGTGGGCAGATCACAAGGTCAGGAGATCGAGACCATCCTGGCCAACATGGTGAAACCCCGTCTCTACAACAATTAACTGGGCATGGTTGTATGTGCCTGTAATCCCAGCTACTCAAGAGGCTGAGGTAGGAGAATCACTTCAACCCAGGAGGCAGGGGTTGCAGTGAGCCGAGATGGCACCACACACTCCAGCCTGGTGACAGAGCGAGACTCTGTCTCAAAGAAAAAAAAAAAAAGAGAGAAGTATATATGTTCGTGTTCTTTCCCATGTTTTAAATGGGGTTGTCTTTCTTTTGTTGATTTAAGTTGCTTATAGATTCTGCATAATAGAACTTTGTCAGATGCATAATATGTATATTCTGTAGGCTGTCTGTTTACTCTGTGGGTAGTTTCTTTTGCTGTGCAGAGGCACTTTAGTTTAATTAGGTCTCACTTGTCCATTTCTAAAGCTGGAAAATGAAATCCGTGGTGACAGAAATCAGTAGATGGGGTAATAACTGAAAGGAAACAAAAAGAAGCCTTCTGAGATTCTAGAATTATTTTATGAATTAGTTTGAGAGGAGTTTATAAGTGTAGATTTCTTTTGTAAATGTTCATCAAAATATACCTCGATAATTAGTGCACTTTATTTTTGTTATACTTCACTTTGAAAAGTTACCGAATAAATATTTCAAGCCTGCAAAGTCCAAAAACAAGATGTGAAAAAATACTGTAACATAACAGAAGCACTCAACCCAGTCTAGAGGATTAGTGAAGACCTCTCAGAGGATGAGGCAAGTTGAATTAGCTAGGCAAAAAAAAAAAAAAAAAAAAAGGAAAGAAAGAAAGAAAGTAAACGAGTCCATGTAGCGAAAGTATCATGTATCAATGTCTTGATGTGGGAGATGACATGTACATAAATAAACAAATTAGTAAGCAAGAAAAACTTGGAAATTCTAATTTAAACTAGATTCTTGCCAGAAGGGTACATGATGCGGCTGAAATAAAAAAGGGGCCAGATCATGCAAGGGCCATCACATTGAGAATTTTGAACATAATTTTTTTCATCTTTACAAGACCACTGTGGAGTTTAGAACCTGATGTCCAAACCGTTCTTAAGAAGGACATGCTGGTATTTTTCACTGAGATTGTACATGTGCTATTCATAGATTGACTCACTAAAAGTGACAATTTTATTTGATCATCTAATAAGATTGTTTATAGAATGTCTTGCAAAATGTTAGAAGACCTTCCTTATAAGAATTAGCCTAGCTGAGTGGTTAAAAAAAAAAAAATCAAATTCTGAATCCCAGCATGGATCTATTGCACTCTTACAATTGTCCAAAAGTTTCTTCCTACCTGCTGCATAAACAAAATTCACTAACTGAGACTGCAGGATTGCAGTAAAAAGTTTAATTGAAGCCAAGCCAGCCAAGTGGAAGAACTGTAGTTATCACTCAGATCAGTCTCTCTGAAGTCTCGAAGGTTAGGATTTTTATGGACAATTAGGTGGGCAGAGGGGCTAGAGAATGGGTGTTGCTGATTGGTTGAAGATGAAATCATAAGAGCATGGAAAATGGTCCTCCTGTATTGAGTCTGTCTCTGGGTGGGGCAACAGGATGTGTTGAGTCATGAGTTGTTAGCCTGGGTGGGATCAATTTGAAAAACATCTCAAAAAAACTATCTTAGGTTTTGCAATAGTGATGTTATCTATAGGAACAATTGGGGAAGTCACCAATCTTGTGACCTCTGACCACATTATTCCTGAACAGTAAGCAATTACAAAAATTATGCCTACATTATCAGCATTCAGGCCCCTCCCATAATCCTATTCTTGTGGCCTTTCATTAATCTTATGAGGGTGGTTTTTGGTCCCTGAGAAAGGAGGAGGTTAATTTTAGGGAGGGACTATGATCATCCTTGCTTTCAAGTTGAACTATAAACTAAATTTCTCCCAAAGTTAGCTTGGCGTATGCCCAAGAATGACCAAGGACAGCTTGAAGGTTAGAAGCAAGATGGAGTCAACCACGTCACATTTCTCCTACTGTTGTAATTTTGTAAAATCAGTTTCATCCTAATCTCTGGAGAAATACCTAGAAATTTGCATTCGGATAAGATATACAGATCTACACTGTTAAAGACAGAGCTATCTTATGACCACCCCTCCCTGCCAGCTATTTGTCTAAGAGAAATGAAACAATTTGTACATACAAAAAGCTGGCCCACAAATATACGTCACACATACATTCACAAGAGCCAGAAACTAGAAACAACTCAAATATCCATCAATAGGTGAACTGATTAATAAAATGTGGTATATGTATGATGAAATACTAGTAAGCAATACAAAGGAAAGAGCAGAAGAATACTTACTCATAACTCCACTTACATAAAATTCTTAATAATAATTAATGTATAGTGACAAAAAGGAGATTGGCAGTTGCCTAGGCCTGAAGAGGAGGGGTTTATGGAAATACTCTGTAATGATCAAGGTAGCAGTTTTACAAGTGTGTACATCTGTCAAAACGTACCAAATTGAACCATTTAAACAGATGTGGTTTAGCGTGTGTGTAAATTTTATCTCACTAAAATTGATAAAATATTCTCCAAGTGATTCTTGCAACATTCAAGTATGGGAACCATTGATTTACACTGTAATGAACAAGTTGCTTTAACTTTGAAAAAAATAAAACAATTTTAATATTATTTTATCATTTAAATTCTGAACTCTTTCAGATAGAAACTTAAGCAATATGTATACTGCTTATCACTCCAAATTTCACCTGAAACAAATTGGTATCCACTGTTTGTTAAATTATGCTGACAACAAGAATCTTGCACAATTTCAATAAAATAACTTTTTTATGAAATGGGGTTTCTTTTGATCTCATTCACATTCAGAAGGGAATTTTAATAAATAGAAAGGACTATATTTTATTTTACACTAAGAAGGAATTTAATCAGTAAAAATATGAAATACATACTTGAGTATACAGTTGACCAGTTCTTGCCTTGATGCTACTGCACCTCTGTAATGTGTTTTTCATAGCTTATATAGTCCGTGTTAATATGCTACATTATTAAGTTCAACTATGAGAAATATAGTTGCATGAAAACGGCTTTTCTTCTGCATACTTATAAATCCAGTAGTCAGAAAAAAATTAAAGAAATATAATTAAAGATTGCAAAATCAATTTGACACTCACTTAAAATGTGTTGAGTGGAGGCAGCAAGCAGCAGCCTACATCTGATGCTGTTCTCTCCTCTTTTACTTCACAAAACTCTGCAAATTAGAACTTTAGAGAGCTGTTAAAGCCTCATTAAAAACTTTCAACAAGTATCCTATTTTGAGGGTTTTTTCCTCCTTATATCTAATATGGAGCATTATATCTGTTATATATAAGGCAATACCTGTAGGCATATTAATGTAAACTGCATATATGAAATGGAAGCTTTTCACATGGAAAAGACATTATCAGTGTCTGTCAGTTGTTTCCCAAAGTGATTAATTTCTCCATTTACTTTGTGCTTATCTGCATCTACTAACACTGGATCTCTGTTGGATCATAGGAATATAATTGGACTCCAGTGAAATGGGAGAATTCCCTCACACCCCCTTGCAGGACATGCGACAGAGATGTGGCTTGTCTGCTTGACCGCCTTGCACTCAAATTCCTTGCAGGAGGGGGAGCATGCTGATGAGCAGGTGTGGGAGCTGGGGCAAGCACTTTTGGGCTCCAGTCCCTTGGTAGTATCTAGGGGTGGGTGCCTGTGACTCCCGAAGCCCCAGTGGGTGTGTTACAGTGCCCTTTTAGCTCTGCCATCCACAGATGGCTTAAGTGTTAACCAGCTCAGTGCCTCCTTGGTACCTGGGTTCTTGTCTGGTGTCCAAGAAGTATCAGGTTACATAGACAAACTGAAGGATGGTAAATCTGGGGGATTTTATTGCTGGGTGGAGATGGCTCTCAGCAAGATGAATGGGAAGCTGGAAAGGGGATGGAGTGGGAAGATGATCTTCCCCTGGAGTTCAGGCATCCTGCGGCCAATCTCCTCTCTTACTGTCCCCAGCCAAACTCCTCTCGATGTTCAGATGCTCCTTCTCTTCTCTTCTTCTCTGTGGCACTGCTCTGCTGTTCTCCTGTTCCTCTGCTCTTCTGCTCATGGAGCCTGGGGTTTGGGGTTTGTATGGGTATAGGATAGTGGGGCATGGTGGGCCAAAAAGCAACATTTGGGTGTGAAAACAGAAGTGCCTTTTTTTATTTAGGACTGTGGGTTTCCAGGCTTGTGGGTGGGGCCTTTGCCAGGGAACTGCCCTCTTCTACTCAGCTTTTCCCTGCCTCCTGTGTTTATCACCAGTAAACTCGTTCCCTCTCTTACAGGACTTGTGGGAATAGAATCCATGGCTGTTTGACTACTCTTAACTGTTACACTGCTGTTTTTCTGCCCAGGGGGATGTTAAAGTCAAAACCAAGTAATCAACAATTTTTTTTTTTAACCTTAAAGTACTGAATTAAGCCTTAACCTTTAAAACAATGTTTGTTGTAGACATAGATTTACTATTTGTTTCAGACATCCTTTAAGCTTTTGGTCTAGCACATGACTGCTCCTTCTTATCACATTGCCCCTGGCTCCCCCGAGAAGAGACACATGGCTACCTCCTTTGTACCTTGGCCCTCGCTATACTGATCACAGATAGTTAGGACAGCTATGAACGCCTGCTCCATGCAGAACTGATTCTGTTCGCATGAGAATTTGGAATTGGAATTCAGAGCTAACCGGCTGGTCTGTGTTTATCCTGAACATAACACAAAAATTGATGGAAATGAGAGGCAGAGAGAGGTGTATTGTTGTGGGGGCGGGTGAGAAAGTAGGATGGAGGAAGGGAAGGAGGAAATACTGAAGTCTATGAACAGAGAGCAGCAGAGAGGTGAGAGACAGGAAACCATTCCTCAAAGCTTTTCCACTCCCAGTTCAAGAATCTTGCCTAGCCTTTAGTTACAGAATACACTCTTATCTCTGGATAATACATTTCTTACTTTGCTCAAAGTCCTGGTGTGAATATGCCACCAGAGATTTTTAACATAAAAGAAGCTATGAGCATATGAATGGAAGTCGAAGCCCTGAGAATGGACTAAGGGACTCAGGGTTAGGGAGAGACCCTAGGAGGAAAGAAGACATTCAGAGATATATAGCTAAAAAACAACCAAAAAAAAAGTAACCAGATGGGTAGGTGAAGAACTACTTGACAATCAAGGAAAGATTGATGAATTATGTAATATTCACTTGCATAAAATGTTGCCCAGTGTTCGGGTAGGCAAAAAGCTGAAAATAGGCAGTTAGAATTTACCATTTTTATTCTCTCTATCCCCTGCTACTTGACTAAACTATTTTTTAAATGTATTTTGTAACTTAGAGCCCTCTCAAAATTTCTAGTATTATATTTAAAGTAAATTTCCAATACATATTGAAACTGAACAATCATGTTTTCCTGGGGTTTATTTTAATAATATATGCATTTATTTTAGCCAATGATATTCACAAAGCTTTGCTGAAATATGTTTTGTTTAACTTGGTTCTGTATATTTTTCCATGAAAAGCCATACTAAAAGGACATTTTCCAAGTATTAAAAAAAAAAAAAAGACAAACCTGCAGTCCAGAATGCATAATTTGTTCCGGGATAGTTAAAATTCTGAAAGAAGTCTTCTTTGTTCTTTCCTTGCTCTTTCTTTGTTCTCCAAAAGGGTCGTATTTAAACTATGGGTCATTTCTCATCTGAATAGCCAGGGAAGATTAGCTACATTGCTACTGATGCACTTGATATTTTCTCATTGCATAACATTGTGGCAACAGATTCTTAGCCAGTCTGATAAGATAAAATGTTCATAATACTTACAAGATAAAAGGGTATCATCACTACTTAAGATCCCTTTAAATCCAGTCTCCTGATCTGCATGAGATTACATTTTTGGCTCTCATTTACTAGTTCCCCCTAAAGGAAGTCCTGAGATAGCTACTGGGTTCCTGGCTTGTATTTTGGTAGTCAAAACGGCAGTCTGGATATTTTTCTACTCAGCAGATACAATAGAAGACCAAAGCTTCTTGCGTTGTAGTCACTGACCTTGCCACATCATTTCATATTTTCTGTAGATTTGGTCCTGAAAATCAAATATTAAGCAAGTTTGACAATTCAGCTAAATATTCCATAAGGTCATCTATCACGTTACATACAGTAATTGATTTTGCATTAATTGGTCATTAGTTTCATGGTTCATGTTTCTGGTTTTCTGGTAGTTTCCAGAAACTTTCATGTTCAATGAAGAGCTATGCTGTGTAAATAAAATTCAGTAAAACTTCCCTTTCATTTGAATTACATGCTTTTGAAAACTAATTTTATTGAGTTCTTTAAAAAACCCCATAGGAGTCAGACATGAATTTTCTACTCTTTAGGACATTTCAATCATGAAAGAAAGAACCATCTATATTTTTCATCATCTCAAAACAATTTTAGAACACGACTATTTATAGGTACAAATAATGTTCATTGATTTGCTTCATATTTATTAATCATCTAATATTTATGAAATGGTGCCCTAAGCACTGTGACTAAAAAAAAAAAATAGTAAATTAATTTTACTAATTTTTATCCTTAGGAGCTTTAATTTATGCTAGATAATATCTGAGAAAAAGTCGGCAGTATGATGCTGTTTAAAGAAAAAAAGCAATTGCTATCCTGTGTTGTATTAGCAGAATTGTCAAGGATAAAATAAATAAGGTGATGATTAGACTCCACTTGGCAATCTTTAGCCCTTGATAGGAGTACCATATTCCATTTGGGAAGGCACACTTATTACAACATAGACAAGTTTGGCAGAGGTTTCAAAAGAAAGCAACAAAAAATGATGAAGGGCCTTGAAAATGGGGCCTATAAGAAAAGGCTGAGAGACCTGAGAATGCTCAATCTTGAGGAAAAAAGACAGAGGGGACACATGATAACTGCTTACAGATGCATAAAGAGGTGTTATGGAGAGAAGAGGGACCTATTTTTCTCATTAGTCAACAAAGACACTTCTAGGAGTAATGGGTTTAAAACACGTGGGGGTAAATTCGGGTTAATTATTAAATTAGGTAAAATTTAAATATTTAAAATATTATGATTCCAAGCATAATTAGGCTGTGGAGACTAAATCACATTAGAATTGGCATAGGAAAGTAAGGTGAAAACAAATTCAACATGAATGCAGGGGGTTAATTATTGTGAGTTTACATTTGCATTAAATGTTAGCATATTTCAAAATACTTTCACATATATTGTTTTACTGATCTCTGGACATTCTTAGGAAAGAGGGGGTGTATCAGCTAGCTTTACAGCTGAGAAAAATGGAATTTCAGAGAGGTGAAATGTAGCTTCTAACTCCCACACCCAGGATTAGACAGACAAAACTGCTAAGTATGTAGGATTAGACAAGCAGGACTAGAAGCCAGCTCTTCACATTTTCTGTCAATATGTTTCACATGGCACCTTGCTATCCTTTTCATTTGTAATATGATTTCTACTTTGGAGAAATATTGTTTACATAGAGGAACAAGAAACATGATTGAACTTATATCTGCATTACCTATGTCTATTATTTATCTCCCACTACTCACAATTGTGAAATAAACTCAGTACTTTGGTATTATATTTTGACAAATCATTGCCAAATGTAATACAATCTCCAGTTAGTGTGATGTGGTGAGACCCCACCTTCTACCATTACCTAGAGGTGGAGAAACATTTCATTTTTTATGAATTTCATATTCCTCATATGTAGGAAGAACATTATAATATCTTCTGTTTTCTTCTAGTTTTATGATGAGGAGCAAATGAGAACATACCTGTAGAAGTACCTGAATCTGTTCAAAGAAATAAACTATAAACTGTACCTTAGTATCAACTTTGCTTGGGGGAAAATATGTGTTGTTTTTGGTGTATTGTGGATTTTGATAATCCCTTTCCAGTTTTATTTTCAATCCTACTCTTTTTTTTTTCCCCCTAATTACAGATTCCTGAAGTCAAGGCCAATGTCTTTGTTGAAGCACTTAAAATTTACTAGCCTAACGTAGGTGGTCAGTAATAGTTTGGTGGGTGACTGAGTTAACAAATGGATGAATAAATATTTTCAGTAGGATATTATGTCTGGGATATGAGCAAGAGGTAATAAATGCCATATATAATCATCTTGTTATACTCCTTTATGTACTGATGTATGTTTAAAGTATTTTATATAAACATTGTATGCCAGATTCTCAGATTCTGAGAATCCAAGGCACTCAAAGCCTAAAGGGAATTTTGCAGACCACTCCAATGCTAGGTATAGACAAAACTCTTCCCAGCAAAGCAAGGTAGCTGATGCCAAAATGTTGTCAAGGAAAACCCATTGGTTGGTTGCCAATACCCTTATGGAGTCTGAGAAGATGTTTTAGACTCCCTCAACCATGCACACAAATTGTGTAAAGTAATCCAGGAGGCAGGCTAAATGGAAAGGCTGTTAGTATGCTGAGCTTGCTAGGAAATGGAGGAGTTTTAGGGAAAATGTCAGCCTCTATAGACTCCTGTGATGCTCACTAGGGTGCCAGCCTCCCCCAGGGAGCCCACAGTACCCGGCAGGCAGACTGCAGCAGGGAGGCTTACTGGGAGGATACAGAAGAGCTTAATGGCCCCCTGTGCATAATGTTGAAAGAGACTGCAATTTTTGTTTTCTTCAGAGATTAACGTGTGCGTATTGGAAGTTCAAAATGGTAAGAATCTTAATTAGAGTTGCAGGAAGTTGCATAATATACTCCATGTCTTACTTTTTTCCGCACACCAAATAACAGAATCTATTTGCCAAATTATGAAAGTTGATGGGGAATGAAAACTGTAATTTGAGTAAATGGGATCCCTGCTTCCATTTTTTCCAGTTAGTCACAAAGTTTAAAATGCAAAGAAGTAAATCTCCCAAGGGAGCAATTCTATTTCATCTGTGGAGGAAAGACATATGTTGTTACTGATGAAACCTCTGTTGTGAAAGCAGAGCCAATGCTGGGAAAAACTTGAAGCAAAAACTAGCTGAGAGCCCTCTGTTTCAGGAGCCTGTGGCCATTAGGTCCACCCAGGGCTGCCTGTGCCTCTTCCTGAGGCTTTTCTTGAAGGCCTGCTCTTTCCTCTGATTACCTTAGGGCAGTTGCCTGCCTCTCTTAAGAGAAAATGTACCTGTTTTGTGCCCCATCCCTTCAGACCCCTGAGCTGGACAGTAGACTGATCTGACAGATGTCACTTTGATATTAAATCAATACTACCAACATGTTTCTGGGTTTTCCTGGCCTTAGCAAGATTTTATGTTCACTCACTTAGAGGCCTTCTGGAGAATATCTCAGAATTCAAAACATGAGATCAAATTGGAGTTCTATGGGAGAGAGGATATTGAACTAGTCGGCCTTATTATGGCTGCACTCATAGGGCCAGCCACATGTAAAGGTTTCATTCTTTTTTTTTTTTTTTTGAACAAATATTTATTGAAAACAATAAATTACCAGGCACTGTGTTAAAACATACAGATGTCTAAGCACACAAGGCACAATCTATGGCCCTAAGAAGTCTACGAGGTACAATATTTTATATAAATTACTCATCTTCTTTCAAAGTTATTTATTGAGCATCTACTATGTGCCATGCACTGTGCATGCCCCTGGAAAGCATAAGAAGCAAAATTCCTGTCTTTGTGGGAGCTATATTCTAGTGAGGTTCAGCAGGTGAGAAGCAATTCATGTTAATTATTTCTTCTTCTACTGAAATGAAAATTCTATATTTCTAAAAAATATTATAAAACTACTTTTCAAACCTCATATTAAGAAAGTCAAATTGTCTTTAGCCACATTTGATAAGGATTAAAGATAATCTTCCTATTTTATTTTAAACATATTTAGAACAGTCCTTGTCTGAAGGAATCTTGTGTTGAATTTTTCATAGAGTGAGTTAATTACCTTTTAATTAATTTTGTGTGTGTGTAGTGCTTACTTAACACAAGATTTTCATGCTGAATTTGCTCCCCCAAATGAAAAGCAATTCCTATATATGTTGTAAAGGATCACAAGTTAGAATTGAGGTGGAGGCAATGCAAAGATATGACCAGCAGCCTCAGACAAGTTCCCAAAACTGGAAAGAATACAGAGATAGGGAGAGACTGCAGAGCCTTTTTCAGTATAGCATGAGATTGGAAGATCAATGCTCATGTAAATTAGAACTCAAGAAAAGTACTGAACAGCAGGATCATATTATCAAAAATCTGGCTGATAGGTTTTGAACTCACTGAACTGAATCTATTTAGAAGTACATTTTAGGAAGACTAAATAAACATCAATACTATGGTCTATTCTAATTCAGGCTCTTGCTTTGTCTATTTTCCAGGTGATAAAACACTGACTGTTATTAGTCTTATCATCAGGCATATTGAGTAGTCAATCTGTAACTTAATAGCAATATACAGACATATAGTCCTGGAACTAGAAGGAAAGAAAATGAATTTTTATCTTTTTTTTCCTATTTATTTCTGTAGAGGGGAAGAAAAATTCAACACCTTGAGTCAGCTGTGACTCAAGGGTCCATTAGAACTTCAAGATTTTTAACAGCCTGTGCCTAGGGTATGGGAGATGAATTTTGTTCCAAAGTGGTGACATGGGCAAATATACACCCCTGGGAGCAATTTCAGGCAAGTTGAGAGTCTATTCTAAACAAAAATGGACAGAATGTGGAAGATGGAATTCCCACACTTGCTTTCTGACCTTGGCTGATATTCCTCAGCAGTTGGTAATTAAAGGAAGTACTGAAACGGAGAGGATGAAAGAATAAAGAGGAGTAGAATAATCAGAATTGAAAGAATGTAAATGAGTAATAAGATGGAGCAAGAACAGGAATGGTGCCACTGACAAAGGTGGCCACACTTTGTAGTAAGATGTGAGTGGGACATGGAAACTAGATTTGGTTGAGCATGAGGAAAACCATATATATACGCACATTCATATATGCATATTTAAAAATATATACATTTTAAAAGCTCATTTATGTTGAATACTAAGTAGGAAATTCATCAGCTGTTTGGCTTCCTGTCTGTTTTATTCTTTGCTATTGCAGGCTTGAGTTGTCTTCCTGAAATCTTTCTGGGAGATAACTGCACGCCCAGTCCTTTTCTTTCATTGAAGAAAGGGTATTCTGCCCTGAGTCAGAAGCAGGGGGGAAGTAGGTGATAATATCTACATGTTATTGCTAGAACAGAGTCAAATAAAAATTAAAAGTCCATCAAGTGATCAGGCTGAAGTCAATAAAAAGGTCAATAAAAAGCAAGGATGAGCCAAAAAAGAGGACTTGGTATGCTGGAAAATGCCAGGAAAAATAAAAGGCAGAAAAAACATTGTGGCAAGATCTTCTCCCTGTGGCCTCAGGGAAGTGCATGATAAAATTAATTGAAGCTTATCACCCATGAAAAAGGGCTACAGTTAGAGCAATAGCTGCACAGACTACATAGCAGTACAGGTTCTTTAACCTAAGACAAAGATAACAGAGTTTTGTTTTACTTTTGCAAGTTTTTTTTAATATACTGAGTTAAAACTCTCTCTTTTTTGCCTTTATTCAACTGAATGCTGCATTTTTGAGCATTACTAAGTGTTGATTGGCTTACTTGAACAGCAATTTGTTAAGAGGCCTGCTGTGTACTGGCCATTATCCTAAACACCAGTGTACAAAGATTAGTGATGTGTCTGTGTTATGCCCAGACCGTTTATTCCCCAGAGAAGACCACCAGAGTCCGGAGTCAAAGCCAAACGGCAAGGATCTTTATTGCAGGTTCGAACCTGGAACTCTCACGCTGGTCGTGCAACAAGCGGAAGAGCTCCCCAACTGGGCTCAGGACAGCGTTATATAGTCAGGGGTAAACAGGCACAGAGTCATAGGGGATTTTGTACAAATCAGACGTATGATTGGCTGACATTTGAACAAGGCAACTTGGCTGATTATTATTGGTTCCAGCCATTTCTGATATTTCGGTTACTCTTTTGAAACACTGATGACGTTTATCAGGGGCTTGCAGGGCAGGGCTCGTTTACCCGGTCTGTTCTGGTTTCTGGTTTCCTGGAATTGTTTGTCTGAGTTAGCCCTGGGGGTTGTTTTTCAACCTTGCCCTATCTCACTTTGTTGCTAGGTTTAGCAATGGGGTGGGTACACACTTTACAAAAGGCTTTGACGTGAAATTTTCTTGTGATATGCCCTTTCATCGGTTTGCTTTCAAAACTCTCTTAATCTGGTAGCAACATGAGATTAATTTTTACATATGGTTTGTATATAATAATCTAATTCCAATGTAATCATATCTTTCTCTAT
Organism: Colobus angolensis palliatus; assembly: GCF_000951035.1. Taxonomy (NCBI): domain Eukaryota; kingdom Metazoa; phylum Chordata; class Mammalia; order Primates; family Cercopithecidae; genus Colobus; species Colobus angolensis. Next base: position 3,406,539 of record NW_012121932.1, on the reverse strand, counting down.
ATCTCAATAAGAAATTGTTTTGGGACATTATTTAAAGAAAACTTTATAGAATAAATCTATAAAGATTTTATAAATTTTTGTTAGTAGATTTGACTCCTTCTTTAGATGAAAGTATTCATCTTGCCTTTTTTTAAATTCAAAATATGTTATTTTAAGTTGATGTAAAACAATCATATTAGCAAAATGTGTCCACATTGAACACTTAGCTTGATGGGTAAAGATCGCTGTATTAAACTGTGATGTTTAATACTAAGTGTCAACTTGATTGGATTTAAGGATACACAGTATTGATCCTGGGTGTGTCTGTGAGGGTGTTGCCAAAGGAGATTAATATTTGAGTCAGTGGGCTGGGAAAGCCAGACCGACCCTTACTCAGGGTGAGCACAATCTAATTAGCTGCCAGTTTGACTAGAATATAAGCAGGCAGAAAAATGTGAAAAGAGAGACTGGCCTAGCCTCCCAGCCTACATCTTTCTCCTGTGCTGGATGCTTTCTGCCCTTGAATATTGGACTCCAAGTACTTCAGTTTTGGTATTCAGACTGGCTCTCCTTGCTCCTCGGCCTGCAGGTGGCCTACTGGGGACCCTGTGATCCTGTGAGTTAATACTTAATAAACTTCCCTTTATATATATATATTTTTTTTTCCTTTAGTTCAGTCCCTCTAGGGAACTCTGACTAATACATAAACTGATTGCCATTTGATTCCATACATATGTAATTTCTTATCTTGAATGAAACGCTGTAAGTAAAATGCGTAGAGCCGAATAATCACATATTATTTAAATTTGGATTAGTAGTGTGGCACTGATATGGTCTGGGTGTGTCCCTGCCCAAATCTCAACTTGAATTGTATCTCCCAGAATTCCTGTGTGTGGTAGGAGGGACCCAGGAGGAGGTAATTGCATCATGGGGTCTGGTCTTTCATATGATATTTTCATGACAGTGAATAAATTTCATGAGATCTGATGGGTTTATTGGGGGTTTCTGCTTTTGCTTCTTCCTCATTTTTCACTTACTGCTACCATGTAAGAAGTGCCTTTCACCTGGTACCATGATTCTGGGGCCTCCCCAGTCATGTGGAACTCTAAGTCCAATTAAATCTCTTTTGGTTCCCAGTTTTGGGTATGTCTTTATCAGCAGTGTGAAAACAAACTAATACAGGCACTGTCCTATCTCCAAATGGTCATAATTTATCAGTTCAAAGGAACGTACTTTACATGCCAACAAAGGGTTTTCTAAGAATTGGGTCAGCAATTTTAAGTCAAGGTTGTTGGTTCTGAGTTGTACCTTTTGAGTCAGTCTTTCAGCATTTTAGTTCTCAAGTCTAGTTTTCTACTGTCTCCAATGGGGTTATTCATCCTATAGACATGAGAAAATCATCCTAATCAAAACAAATTTATGATCATTTCTTTCTGGCATGACTCTGCATCAGGTAGCTTAAACCATAGAAGTTTATCGTCTCACAGCTCTGAAGGCTAGAAGTTCGAGAAAAAGATATCAGCAGAGTTGATATCTTCCGAGGGGCTGTGAGGAAGAATCTGTTCCATGGATCTCCCAGCTTCTGGTGGTTTGCTGGCAACCTTTGATGTTCCTTCGGCAGTGTCACCCTGTTCTCTGCCTTCATTGTCACATGGTATTTTCTTTGTGTGCACATGTGTCTCTTCATATGGTGTTTCTTATATAAGGACACCAGTCATACTAGAGTAGGGCCCCACCATACCCCATTATGACTTCATTTTAACTTATTACATCTGCAAAATCCCTATTTCCAAATAAGGTCATATTCTGAGGTAGGAGTGGTTAGGACTACAACATATGAATTTTGGGGAGAGTGTAATTCAATCCATTTACAATCATTCTGCATAACTGATGAGAAAGTAAAAAATCAATTTGATGCAGGAAAGATAACCTAATCAAGAAGAGGAATTAAACAACACCAACATATTCCTTACATTTAATCTATTTAGTATAAAATTATAATTTTGCAAACACAGCATGGCACACTATGGTAACTAAAGCAATTGGATGATACTTCAAAAGCTTTAATAACTAGTATTTAATCAAAGATGCTGTGTGTTTTTACCTGAAATTCATCCTGGTAATGCAACATAATTAATTGGACAATTTATTTTAGCACGAGGTTTCTCACATTTATAGAGATAGCATAGCAATCTTGTTTTCAAATTTCCCTCAGAATGCTTGAGTTCAGACATTATTAGAATGGAGACAATAGTTTCATTGTCAGCTCCTGCTAGTTTGGGTACATTTATTGTAACAACCGTAATCCACTAACTTGAATTATTGTTCAACATTCTATGTGACTTTATGAGGATACTAATATGCAAGAGAGTTATTTGATACTAATCAAAGATACACATTTGTCTTCACACTTATTACAATATGGTAAGGTAATCACATAAAATACTTAGGATGGTAGACTTCATATATATATACTTTTAATGAATATACTAAAGCTAACCATTAATGGAAGCTTTAACAGAAACTCATTGTTCAATATCCAAGCAAATCAATTTTGGACTATAAATGCAGAATTCTAACAAGCAAAAATTCTAATCATTCTTTTTATTTTTCTGTTATTCATGGCTTCTTATACTGATAAGGTTTAACATATTAGGATGCACATAGGATTTAATCTTCATAAAAGTGCAATGAATACATCATTGAATATGTACCAATCATGTGTAATTGTTTTCATATGTATGTAAGCCCAGCAGAAAAGTGTCATTCACTGACAGTAGTTATTTTTCCATTTGGTGTATTTTCCTAATTTTACAGTATAACAGTTATAGTAAATGGTTATAAATATCACCCTTTATCTGTAACATCTATGACATTTTTATTGATTGTGATAATATGTGATTGTTTAGTCAACTGAGTTTATTGTAATTGAGACTGGAAATCACTGTAAGAGTGAACTTGAATATATAGATAGAGAAATAGGATAAGTTAATATGGCACCTTGACATTGAACACAGACTACAACTTCTTGACCACCTAAATCTTATGCAAAATATTATATAATATAATAGCCTGTATCTGGACAGCATACTAAGCTGTTCACTTATTCTTTTTTATTTAATCCTCCTTCAAATATGTGAGATATGTTCTGAGAAGATAATAAGCAACTTGCTGAAAGTCATACAGGTAGTACATTTTAAAGGAGGAATATATATACACTTAAGATTGTATGTATGTGCATGTGTGTGTGTGTACATTTCAAAGGAGGAATTTATATACACTTAAGATTGTGTATGTGTGTGTGTGTGTGTGTGAAAGAGACAGAGAGAGAGAAGTATGTTTCCGGCTCCGAGACAGATAATAATGGTAGACTGCCTTTGTTACATAACTGTAGCAATGGTGTACAACTGCTACTCCCATCTTCGCAGTACTTCATCTCTTTCTTTGAATCAACTACAGCTATTCTGATGGCTAGATTATGATCTGCCAGACTGAGGATCCAACTCTTGCTGACAAGAGACTCAAAGTTAAAAGTCAATCACTTAAAGTCATATGCTTACGCGCTACTGTACTGTTATCATTACCCTAAAGCTCACTTTAGCATATGACAGAATTAGTGCAATATGAAAAGTTTGTCTGCTGGGTGGACAATTTCTATCTAGCATTTTTCTCTCCTTCAGAGATGGACTTTAAGTTGATTTGACAAATTTGGTTCATATGAATGCAAATGCAAACCTTATATTATCTTTAAACACTGGTTTCTGTGAAGTTGCTTTATCAAACTAATACCATTGTCTCCCTGAAATGTCCCTGTTTTCTGTTTTATTTCTTTAAGATGACATCCCTTATCCTGTTCTGCTACCTGGGACATTGCTCTTCTCTCCGTATTAATTAATATTGTTTCCTAAATCTGTCTTTCTAGTCTCTGCATTTGTCTTCACCATGTGTATTGAGATGTATTCTCAAAGGGTTGTGTGTGAATTCCCTCTTGAGTTAAATTGTACATGTAATTTCCATTCATTTTAAAAATAAATAATTAAGAAATATGAGAAGAATTTTCAAAACTCTTATATTCTATACGTTTTCCTCTGGTTTGGAAATTAACCTCTGAATTTATTTATATTTTAGGTATTGCAATTTGAGAATTATAAGAGTTGTTTTTGCAAAGCACAGAAAACAGCTTTTGTTTTAATTATTTTCCCAATGTGTCTAAGAGTCTAAAAGACTCTGCATTAGTGTTCACTGGCAAACAGAACACAATGCAGAGGAGACATCCTAGAAGCAACATGATAGATCCAATCATCTGATTCATTATGATACAAATATTGTAATCAATCATAATATTCAGTGTTCCATAAATCCACAATTCTGTGAAAGGGATAAGAAAAAAGAAATTAAGCTATCAGTGAGTTTACTAAAAAAGGAAAAGAGATTTCCTGATTATCATCATTCAGAATTAGCCAAACATGTACATGGTAATCATTCATATTTTAAGCAATAAAGGGAAAATCAACACAAAGCCTGGAAAGCAACAGCCTTTTATTTTTATTTTCTCTAAGGTGTGAGAAAAAATAGACCTAGGTGCTAATTTAATTCTCTTTTAAGTTAATGACATAATAGGTTTCTGGAGCATTAAATAAGGAATAAATATGGCCTTATATTTCCATGTCGGAGCTAAATGCTTTCTCTTCCCTCAGCTTCTAATTCCTCAGCTGAGGGAAGTTATCAGCAGTCAACAATCACAGTGAGGGAGCTATGCACCCATCCTCTGGTTTGCTGAGTTTTGGAACACTTAATGCTTAGTACAGCTTCTCTATTTTGAGTTCTACCATGAACCCCATCTGTGATGACTCCCACATATGTATTTTTTATGTAAGCACACCAAGTTCAGCTTTCCCTGTAGGTAGACAGCATTTGAGACTTCTCAGTTGGGTATGATTTGAGAAAGTAATGGAGCTGATCCTTTTCACATAAACTAGCCTATTGGTCCTGCCCGAAGTGGTGTTCCCTAGAACAGAGGCCAAAAAACAAAATATATTTAAAGTGTTCAAATACATTTAGCAAAATTATGCTAAATCAAGTTAGCCAGATTTTTGTTGTTTCATTGTCATTTTTGTTAATATTGTTGCTTGATTTCCAGAATATTCAGTATGCAAATAAATATTCATTATGAATTTAACAAAATAGGTATTTTCTAAACTTCTTTGACCTTGGAACTCTTGTTCTCCCTTCCCAACCCCACCATTGCACTTATTTTAACATTGCACTCAGCAGAGCTGCACGCATCAACATTTTGGGAATTTGAGGATGAAGATATGTTTTTCCTATTAAAAATGAATTCTTATCCCACTGGGAGAGAAAACACATTAAGCTTTTATCAGCCTTTAACATTTTAACATGGATTAGCCATTCTGCTCTTTCTGGATTATAAGCAGCTGAGAGCAGGCTTTCATTATAGGGAGAGGAAAAGATGATCTGAAGTGCCATGTGTCCCCAGAAGGGATTTTCAAGTGGAATACCACCATGAGAGTTCCTGGACTAGCAGAGGACAACTTCATATAGTGCAGGGTTGCAGCAAGGCCACTGACACCAGTTGTATATAGAAAGTTTCTTCAGCCAAAACAGAGGAAATTTACTAGATAGTAGCTATCATCCCTCTTAGCTCTAACAATACAATCTGATTATCTTGATGGCTAAGTGTGGGAACTGAGAGGGTTAGAAGAGTGGGGATCACTCGTTGAAAAAGCAAGGTTAGAAACGAGTGATTTTTCAGTGATGACTGGCCTAGGGCTGGTTCTGCAGGAGTTCATGATTCTCATCTCCCCAAACAACAAAGAGCCATGGAAAATCCATCAGATAACAATAATTCAACAGATAACAGTATAAAGAGTATACATATTTTTAAGATACATTAAAAGATGCATGACATATTTCTGGCCTCCAATGAGTATTCAATATAAAAAAAAACAAACAACTAGATAAATAAGTATAGGCAAGCAAAATATTCTAAGTACAAGAAAGTGTGAAAAGTAAAATTTATTTTATTTTTCTTTGAAAGAGCAGTCTTCTCAGGTCAAGAGGTTAGAAAGACAAGTAAGGTAATGCCTCTTCTCTCAAGTTTAGAACAGATGAAAGTAATACATAAAAGCAGAATAAGATACATTTTGTATCATAGTAAAAGGACTGAGAGGTGGTATGTAGAGTGGTTGTGGACTTGGACTCGAGAGCATGTGGGCACAAATTTCTAGGTTAAATTCCCTGGGTTCAGAACCCATTTCTACCACCTTACTAGGTCTGTGTCCTCTTGTGTAAATGGTAGTGGTGATGATAATTATCATGCCTTTCTGCTAGAACTATTATTGGGAGGATTAAAGAAATTAATATGTATAAAGCATCTAGAAGAGTACCTCGCATAAAATAACAAACATAATTATTTTCTATCATAAATAATGAATTATATCCAACTAGAATCATTATAAGTGGTTTTAGAAAAGAAGTAGCAATAAGATAATATATGAAGAATGAGTAAATTTTTGAAGCTACAAATAGATTAAACATAGTACCCTAGGGAGAGGGACAATCATGAATGAATACATCAAGAGGAAAAGTCAAAAGATAAGTTTCAGAAATAACAAATAGATTGGTTGGCTAATATAACGTACTGGCCCTTTACTGATCATTTTGATCATTTTGTGGGAAAATATCAGGAAATGACTTTGGAAAGAATATAGTTTGGTAAAAACCATTTTAACTGTAGGAGAATGAAACGGGATGCTCATCTCTCACCTTATACATATCAACTCAAGATGGATCAAGGACTTAAATCGAAGATCTGAACTAAAAACTCTAGAAGATAACACTGGAAAAATCCTTCTAGACATTGACTTAGGCAAGGATTTCATGACCAAGAGCTCAGAAGCAAATGTAGTAAAAACAAAGATAAATAGGTGGAACTTAATCAAACTAAAGAGCTTTTGCACGGCAAAAGGAATAGCCAGCAGAATAAACAGACAACCCACAGAGTGGGAGAAAATCTTCACTATCTATACATCTGAAAAAGGACTAATATCCAGAACCTACAACAAAGTCAAAGAAATTAGCAAGAAAAAAAAAAAACGACCAATCCCATCAAAAAGTGGGCTAAGGACATAAATAGACAAGTCTCAAAAGAGGATATACAGTGACCAACAGACATGTAAAAAAATACTCAACATCATTAATGATAGAGAAATGCAAATCAAAACCACAATGCAGTACCACCTTACTCCTGCAAGAATGGCCATAATCAAAAAAATTAAACAAAATAGATGTTGAAGTCCATGAGGTGAACAGGGAACATTTCTTCACTGCTGGTGGGAATGTAAACTAGTACAACCACTATGAAAACAGTGTGGAGATTCCTTATAGAATTAAAACTACCATTAGATCCATCAATCCCACTCCTGGGTATCTACCCAGAGGAAAAGAAGTTATTATATGAAAAAAGATAATTGCACACGCATGTTTATAGTAGCACAACTCACAACTGCAAAAATGTGGAATCAATCCAAATGCCCATCAATCAATGAGTGGAAAAAGAAACCACTGTGTGTGTGTGTGTGTGTGTGTGTGTGTGTGTGTGTGTGTGTGTGTATGATGGAATATATATATGATGGAATACTACTCAGCCATATAAAGAAATTAATTAATAGCATTCACAGTGACCTGGATGAGATTGGAGATTATTATCCTAAGTGAAGCAACTCAGGAATGGAAAACAAAACATCATATGTGCTCACTCATAAGTGGGAGCTAAGTTATGAGGATTCAAAGGCATAAGAATGACACAATGACACAATGGACTTTGGGGACTCAGGGGGAAAGGGTGGGAAGGGATTGAGGGATAAAAGACTACAAATAGGGTACAGTATATACTGCTCGGGTGATGTGTGCACCAAAATGTCACAAATCACCACTAAAGAACTTACTCATATAACCAAACACCACCTGTGCCCAATAACCTATGGAAATAAAAAAAAGAAAGAAATTTTTGCCCAAACCAATGTCCTGGAGTGTTTCTCCAGTGTTTTCTTCTAGTAGTTTCATACTTTCTGGTCTTACATTTGAGTCTTTAACCTATTTCAATTTGATTTTTGTGTATGGCAGGAGATAGGATTCTAGTTTTATTCTTTTGCATATGTATATCCAGTTTTCCCAGCATCATTTATTAATGAGACTGTATTTTCCCTAAGGTATGTTCTTGACACTTTTTTCAAAAATGCATTGGCGGTAAATGTGCAGATTTATTTCTGGTTCTCTATTCTGTTCCTTTGGTCTATGTGTCTGTTTTTATGCCTGTACCATGTTGTTTTGGTTACTATAGCTCCGTAGTATAATTTGAAGTCGGGTAATGTGATGCTTCCAGCTTTGTTGTTTTTTGCTCAGGATGCCTTGGACTGTTCTGGGTCTTTTGTGGTTCCATATACATTTTAGAATTTTTTTTTCTATTTTTGTAAAGAATTTCATTAGTGTTTTGATACGGATTTCATTGAATCTATGGATTACTTTGGGTAGTATGGACATTTTAGCAGTTACTGATTCTTCTAATACATGAACATAGAAAATGTTTTTATCTTTCGTGTCTTTTTCAATTTCTTTCATCAATGTTGTATCGTTTCTATTTTAGAGATTTTTCACTCATTTAGTTAAGTTCATTCCATGTATTTTATTTTATTTATGGCGATTACAAATGGGATTACTTTAATTATTTCTTTTTCAGATTGTTTGCTGTTAGCATATAGAAATGCTACTGATTTGAGGGAAACTCTTCTACACTGTTGGTGGGAATGCAAATTAGTACAGCTGCTACAAAGAACAGTGCAGAATTTCCTTTAAAAAGCAAAAATAGAATGGCCATATGACCCAGCAATCCCACTGCTAGGTATTTATCCAAAAGAAAAAACATCAGTATATCAAAGAGATATTTGCACTCTCATGTTTATTGCAACACTAGTCATAATAGCCAAGATATGGAGTCAACCTAAGTGTTCATCAATGGATGAGTGAATAAAGAAAATGTGGTACATATTCATGATGAAATATTCAGCCATAAAAAAGAACAAAATCCAGTCTTTTGCAGCAGCTTGGATAGAACTGAAGGACATTATGTTAAGTGAAATAAGTTAGGCACAGAAAGACATATATTGCATGTTCTCCCTCATATGTGGGAACTAAAAAAATCGATCTCATAGAGATAGAGAGTATAACGATAGTTATCAAAGGCTGTGGAAGGAAATGGGGAGGGGGATAAAGAAGTGTTTGGTAATGGGTAATGGGAAGTACAATTAGATAGAAGGAATAAGATCTAGTGTTTGGTAACCAAATAGGATGATTATAATTCACAATAATTTATTGTATATTTCCAAATAACTAGAAGAGTGGAATTGAAGTGTTCCTAATGCAAAAAAAAAAAAAAAAAATGATACTTGCCTGGTGTGATGCATATCCCAAGTATCCTGATTTGATCATTATACATTGCACGCATGTATCAAAATTTCACATGTGGCCCATAAATATCTACAACTATTAAGTAACCATGAAAATTAAAAATTTTACAAATTAAGAAAAGTTACTCTAAGGAGAAAAAGAATATAGTTTGGACATCTTTGAGGATAGACAGGAAGAAATTTTCCATTTAATTTGGTTTTAAATGGGATCTTGTCTATGTTTGCTTAGGGTAATGATATGAAAGGCATTGTAATTTGAAAACTTAATCTCAAAATAGTACTTTTTTTGGTAACGAATTGTCTTACAGAAAAAAAAACTAAAACAAAAAGCACTAAACATGGGTCAAAAGACATGAATTCAAATCCATACTTTATACCTTTAGAATCAAACACTCTAAGCCTCATTGCATTACTCTTTAAAATAAGGAAAATGTGTCTAAATTACACATTGTTTTTAGTAGCAAATAAGTTAGATGAAAAAAGATTTAATGTAATGTTGGGTATATATACATTTTCAATCAACTTTTAACTATATAATATCATCTGAACAAGACAAGTGAGTAATACAATTGTAATTTTTTAAATTGCAAGGCACCAGTTTCTACCCTAATAAGATCTACATTCTCCTCCTAATAGTCAATTCATCAGATTCTATACAGTATGCTATTCAAATTCTTGGCTCTAAAGTTAGCAAATTAAACATCCCATCTCATTTCTAGTTTGCAGTGAAATTCTCAAAAAGTTTCCAGAATCCCTGATGTTATTCATCCTGAGCTGCATCTTCTGAGTTAACAACTACAGAAAGTTTAAAAATACACTGACTTCTAATCAGCATCTTTTACTTAGAATATAGATAGCAAATCTGGTTGGCAGTTATTTTCCAAAGATTCTTCTGCCATACTGATGCTCTATAATGGCTCCAAGGAAAGGAACAGAAGCCATTCTGCAAATAAAAGCAAAATTAATAAAAGAATGCAGGATAATTGATCGTTTTGCTACAACAGCATTTAATTTGAATCCTTTGAAACTTACTCTTCACTCATTGATTTTTAGACTCACAAATTCTTTGTGTGAATTCTCTCTTTTACTTTTGGATTGTGAAATGATTTACCATTTGGGTAATTTTCCAGAATTATGCTTTATTATTTTGTAAATGGCATGCAGCACAGATGGATATTAGCAAGGCCTCTGTATAGACGCCAGCAATAGCGGTGGTAACATTGCCCTGAGAGTTTTCTCCTGAAACAAATCAGATAAAGAAGAGAAAGCATTGCCAAACTTGGCCATGACAGAGGAAGTGGTCCAATAATAGACATCTCAATGGATACATATATATGATTCAATATTGTGTGACCTTTACTTTCAAACTCACTTTCAGAAAATATATTCTAAGTGGGTGCCAAGGATATTGCTGTTTACTCTCTACTGACTTCCATGAAAAGCAACACTATTCCTCTGCATCTCAGTCATCAATAAGTACATTTATGAAAGAGTTTGGCCATTGTCAATTCTAATGCTGTTAAAAAGAGTTTGAGCATAGCTTACTTTTTTTTCCTCATTTTACTCCTACTTGTATATTGCTTTGGCATATACTATTAGTGCAATGCTGTGACTTCCAAAGCTTCTCAGAAAGTAACAACTTGGACTGTTAAGAGACTCCAGCATTTGAAATATGTTTTAATGCAAACTGTCTCCCTAAAGACCTCTATCCATAGCTAAGATAGTTGTATCTGAAAGCTTTGTGCTTGCTTCTTTGCAGTGCTATTTGTAAACACTGGCATAGTAAGAGTGATAAATTTCTATGGAATCATCTTTATCAAACATGCATTATAGAAGTAGAACTTATTCCAGCCAACTACAGTATCATGAATAACATTTTCTATATTTCTTTGAAACTATACAATAGAAACAATATTTTCTTAAACATTAAGTATCCCCATAGATTGGTCCAATGAAATACTGCCTGGAATGAAGGCTTCAACTTTAAATATAATTATTTAATCAAATTCAGTAAGACAATCATGGAGCAAGTACATTATTAATGTTACATGGCTTTTATTATTATTATTATTGCAAAAATTAGAATCCTTGGTTTTTGTGGCCTTATTCTATTTCAGTTAGATATAGTATCTCCTGGTCTTGTGTGCTTTTTACATACAAATGGGGTAAGATAGTTATTGTAAAGAATAATGATTGAATAGATGTGCTTAGAGTAATGTCTGACACAAAGCAACCACTCGGCCCAGCACGGTGGCTCATGACTGTAATCCCAGCACTTTGGGAGGCCAAGGCGGGCAGATCACGAGGTCAGGAGTTCAAGACCAGCCTGACCAGCATGGTGAAATGCCGTCTCTACTAAAAGTACAAAAAATTAGCCAGGCATGGTGCCATGCACCTGTAATCCCAGCTACCCAGGAGGTTGATGCGGGAAAATTGCTTGAACTTGGGAGGCAGAGGTTGCACTGAGCCGAGATCCCACCATTGCACTCCAACCTGGGTGACAGAGCAAGACCTCATCAAAACAAAAACAAAAACAAAAAAAAACAAAAACAAACAAACAAACAAAAAAAAGGCTGTTAATTGCCAGGAAGAAGAGCTTCTACAATTGTTTCATGTGCATTTAGGCACTCTCTTCCATGTGAGACTCCAAGCAGTCAGCAGGACTATCAAAGGAACCCTTCTAAGATGTAGATATCTATTTTAAATTCTTACACTGCATTTCTACTTTGATAAGGGGAAAAAGCATTGCAGCACATTTTTGAAATGTAAATTTCCAAAGTTACAAAAATTAACCCAACACATCATATGCTCTTTGAATCAGTTAAATTGGCAGCTGTCTTTTAATGATAAAAGACTTACAGCATTCTTAGACAATGTCTACATGATGCCACACAGCTAATTGAATTAAGGAATTATGGAAGATATCAACTAGTCCTTCCCCTTATTTCCCAGATGAAGAAATGGCAGCCTAGAAATGTGTTGTGATTTATTTACATCAGGGGTTGAGTCTGTTGGTCATGAGAACTTCTAGCCTAGTTATTTTTTCCACCCCATCTATTTGCCTGAAATTTGGTTTCTTATTGCTGCAGCATTGAAGAGGTGGAACCACTAATAAAAATACTGATAAAAATTGTTTATCCAGAGGCAACTTTTACGGCAACTCAAACTACTTGAAATATGGTTGGAAAATTTGTTACTGAGTGAAAAGGCCATTGTACAATCCAAGTGGATGTTTAAAGCTCGCCTACTAACTCTTCCACACTATCCAGTGTAGTGGTTCTTATTCATTTTGCTCTTTAGAGTTTCCCTAATTTTCTTGATGCATGCATCCTATTTCATCTTACTTTGGAGAAAATACTAACATTTTATGTCCAGAACATGGCATATTGTAGCCTTATAGCACGAGAGACAGGGAAAAGACAGCTAATAGGGATTCACTGATAGGAGAAGAAAGGGTCCCATATTGTTTGAGTTTTAGGTAATGTTTAATGATCTTCCTGGATAACAGATTCTATGAGGATTTTTTTTGTTTGTTTGTTTAAAAAAAAAACTGATTTAATGATAACAAAAGGAGAGACAGTAACTTCAGAAAAATATAGATATGCTAATTCTTACATTTGTAGAGCCCTTTTGATATTAAGGCTCAAGATCTAAAAATGTAATTCTCATTCAAAGCAGTATAAAAATTGTTAGTTCTATATAAACATATTGAATCACTGATGGATTAAAGCATGTTCATCATACTCTAGAAAACAAGGAAATGTGTAATATATTTGATGTCATTTTTATTACAATTGTTAAAATAATGAAGAATAAACCTCTGTTAACTAGAAATCTATGCATGCAGAATGTCTTACTACCTGAATAACACCAGATAAATGAGGTGTTACTCTCCACAGTCTTACAATAGAGACATGAAAAACCCTTCTTTACACTGGTAACCCTTAATTAAACTGAGTTTTTGGTGTGTCCCTTCAGGAGAAGGTCACCATGTCAACAATAATTAGGGGAAATGGCATTGTGAACAATACTGGATGAGATGTGGTATATTTCTTATTTTCAATTATTGCCTCCTTGTTTGAATCATTAGCATTTGGCAGATTTGTTGCTGAGTTTGTTGTTCTGATTTAAAACTCGGTGTAAGGTTGAATATGTTCTTATCTTGATCTTATATTTCTGCCATGATTTGCATTTCTTGCTGAGTTTCTGACTTGAATTGCTCCATTTTTTTGCTGAGCTTTTGCTTTGTCTTGTTGTATTTCTATCCAGAGGAGTTTCCCTCCACCTTCTTCTTTTTGTTATATGTCTACTTTGGCCTATTGTATTTCTCTGGCCCATTCACTAGCTTTTTTTTTTTTTTCTTTAAAGTTATTCTCTTGTTCAGTATATGCAGTACCTAATCAATATGCTTCCTTGCTTGCTGCAGGATTTCCAACTTACTGTGTTTTTTGTCAGCTTTGATACTGCCTGAGAGGGGTTTCTGTGCTTTGGCTAATGTACTGTTGTCTAAATTTGCAGTGTTTCAGCTCATTACACTGACTTTAATTTTGATATATTTCTATTTTATCCAGTTCAAGTCATGTTTCTTTCCTCTATCAATTTAATTACTTTCTGCCTGGGCAACACTGTGTTTATACAATTGCTGCTAAAGCAACAAACGGTTTCTATTTAAATTACCACCCAGAGCATCAGCAGTTCAGCCTAAAAAATATGTAGAACACCTCTGATTGATGTCTTACCTTTCTATGGATAAGGAAATCTAGTCTGTTGAGAGGGTCTTCTTTAGAGAACATAGTCAAGCCTGGTTTATAGCTGTGGAGTCATTAACAGAGGAGATGAGTATAGGGCTATGGGGTCACTGTATGGCTTCTCTGTAAGAAAAAAATACATATGACCAGGTTCTATTCAGTACAAGTTGTGTCCTAACAGGAGAAAAAGTAATCTTTCTTAGGTGTTTAACTTATATTTAGCTGGGTTACCCAAGCTCCAGTTCTTATTTTTCTATGTGTTATATACATTATACATGTTTCTGGGTTTGAATCTTGTTCTTTCTAATAATTTTGCATTGGGCTGTGTAAGTCAGGAACATTGAATTTCCATTGTGTACATAGAAGTATAGCAACTGGTCTAAAAATAAATAATGTGGGAATCATAGTAACTGTTCCTGTTTTCAAAGACTTGCAATAATGTGGAAAAAAAAAAAAAAAGGAAAAGCATATGAGCAATACATCTTTGAAAACAGAAACAGTGAAAACACTCCAGTAAATACATGGTTGATTATTAATAGAATTTTAAATTGTACAACTTGGAGAGGCATAACAATTGCAACAGCTCTTGGAAATGCTTAGGAAACTGAGGCTTATAGATTTACCTGAACATATGTCATAGATAACATTAATCAACTAGCTAATGAACATGACCAGCAAATGCATTGACTGCCTGATCAGCAAATGCTTCAACTGTTTTGTTTTACAAGACTTAATATGTTTAAACAAGAACTTACTCTTTACCTACTTTTTTTTAAATGTCCTGTATTTTCTTCAACAAACCATTTGCGAGTCCCTGTGCTTAGCAAAACTATGCAACTGTGTTATTTACCTAGAGGAAGAAGAAAGATTTTTTTTAAGTCAGTTCTCTTCTGGTAAGTATAACTTTTCTAGTATTGGATAATATTTCCAAGCCTCAGTTTCTCATCTGTGTAATTGGCATAAATGAAACATGAGAAACAAATAAAATGACATATATTCAGCTCAGTGTGTATCACATGGTGAAAGCCCCATAAGTTTGTTCTTTTCATTTTGCCTTTCTCTTTTCAATGTTCAGTCATTTTACTGTCAAATAAACTGAAGTTTCTGGCTTTTCTCACACTCAATATTATTATGATATACCACACTAGTACATCTGACCTTGATAAAAAGCAATTTTCTATAGTTTAATTGTATAGCAATAGATTGGGAAAGTCTCTGATTCTCACTCTGTAGCTTCTTCTTCCCAGGGCTGGAGTCATTTAATCTCTACCTTTAGGCTCATTCTGCCCTGGTCCCTTGGGTCACGAATTCATCTGGAAGATTCAGACTTATACTTTAAGGCTCTCAGAAAGTCAATCTTGCAGAAGAATCTGGCCTCCATTTTGTACGCACTTTGTTCAAATAGCCTCCTAGCACCTTCCCAAGACCCACATGCACCACTCTCATTTTCTCTCTTGGTTCTGGTGATTGACTCTCTTTATGTTCTTGGAAAGCTGCCCAGTATCCTAAAACCAGTATTGCTGCCTGGCTCTTATCAGGCTGCACCCTCGACTAAAGTTGACCCTCTGCACTCATCTTTGGACTCTAGATTTCTATTACACGCACATCCCTTGTGCCAAATTGTGCTGGCTTGTCTGGCCTTCCAAGTTTCACCTATTGTTATGCTTATCTGTCAGTTCAAGTCTCTCTATTCCAGTTCTATCCCACTTCCTTCTTTCTTTAGCCCGTGTCCTTCTCTTGGATTCCTGAAACATTCTGAGTACTAGCTACTGCTATGTCCTGCCCATGTGAAAGAATGATACTTTTTCCCTGAGCTTGCAGCTGGGTAGTCATACTCCATACCCACCCATGTAAAAATGTCTGGATCCACATCTACCTTTCGTAACAGATCTGATGTGCTATTCTAGACAGCTTTACTCCATGATGGTGTCATTCTTGTGACAGCCCTACATTTTCATTATGATTTTTGTGTTTGAGGTCCTTTTTGTGACAATTTCTTTTAAATGAAAATGCTTTTCATGAAGCCCTTTTGGTAGTTGGGAGCCTTACTGGAATGGATTTAGTACAAACTCGCCTTATTTCAAATTTATGTTCAATATTGAACAACATTGTTACCCATATTTAGGACAGTAGACAGGTAAAGGTTGCAGAATTTTTATGAAATATAAAGCAATATCCACTGTTATAATGAAGCACCCACATAAAATTGTACAATATGTGAGTTTCTTATTCCTCAAATAGTCTAATTGATTGTTCATTGGGCTCACTCAGCCAAAAGTAGAGAGAAACTTTGTACAGACATCATTAGTTTTTCTCCATTTAGAGATTAATCATGAAGAGCTCTGGCTCTTTAATTCTGTAATTTGTATATTTAATGGGCTGCTGCAGAATCTATGACAGTAATTAGCATAGCCTGAAAACTCATTAATACGCAACAACATGATTAATGCAGCATTAATGCAAACATGACTGAAGTTATTTGGGTTATGTAGTAAGAAGATTAAAGCTAAAATGTCCTGTTTGTTTTACCAGTGGTGAGTATAATAGAGTGGCAAAAAAATAAAATACAAAAACAGGTATCAAATTAGCTGTTTTAAAAAAGAAAAAAAACAGCAAAATTTAAATCAAGGTGATTTTCTTTTTCCCTTAGGTCTAAAATTTGGGATATAAGTTATGTTCTTTACTTTTATATTTATTCATTCATTCATAAATTTATCATTACTGAAGGAAAGTTCATTCAACCTTTTAGTTTAACATAGTTAATCTTTTAGCAGCTTTAACATAATATTATTAGTCTTACATTGGAAACAATTTTAAATTATACTAATCTTTGACCAATACATTACACATTTCTGTTTTGAAACTAATATATATTATTGGCTATGCCAAATAATTAAAGGATTTGTTCCTACCTATTCAGAAGTTATATATTATGCACTCTTCTCACTGTGTTCACCTCTTAAATAAATGTTCAAATACTTTATGAAACACTATTGTTAAACTCATTTATTTTAACAAAACTATCAAATATGACATGTTAAATACTGTTTCGGGATGTGAAAGTATAAAAGTTTTGCTTGTTCTTGCTGTCTCATGTAATCATATTGAAGTCCTCTCATTCTTATTTTTTTGCTTTTCTTTTTTGAGACAGAGTCTCACTGTGTCACCCAGACTGCAGTGCAGTGGTGCCATCTTGGCTCACTGCAATCTCCACCTCCAGGGTTCGAGCTATTCTCCTGCTCAGCTGCCTGAGTAGCTGGGACTACAGGTGCCTACCTCCATGCCCGGCTAATTTTTGTATTTTTAGTAGAGACAAGGCTGGGTGCGGTGGCTCGCGCCTGTGGTCCTAGCACTTTGGGAGGCCGAGGCGGGTAGATCATGAAGGCAGGAGTTCGAGACCAGCCTGGCCAAGATGGTGAAACCCCATCTCTACTAACAATGCAAGAGATTAGCCAGGCGTGGTGGTGGGCATCTGTAGTCCCAGCTACTTGGGAGGTTGAGGCAGGAGAATCATGTGAACTCGGGAGATGGAGGTTGCAGTGAGCTGAGATCATGCCACTGCACTCCAGCCTAGGCAACAGAGCAAGACTCCATCTCTAAATAAATAAATAAATAAATAAATAATTAAATAAATAAATAAATAGTAGAGAAAGGGTTTCACCATGTTGGCCAGGCTGGCCGCAACCTCCTGACCTCAGGTGATCCACTTGCCTTGGCCTCCCAAAGTGTTGGGATTACAGGTGTGAGCCAAGGCACCCAGCCATTTTTTTTGCTATTTAGTATGACCTGCTTTAATAGCTGTCCTAAACTTTTATGACTTATTTTTCAATCTTATAGTCAAATGTCAAGAGTCATTAATAATATCTCAAACAATACTTGCATTTTAAGGTTAAGCAATCTTGAATGATTGAAAAAAATATGTATCTGCTTTTTTGTACTTGTTTTATTCTAAATCCATATTAGAAAAATGTTTATGATTGTATTCTTTTTCAATAAAACATATCAAGTGAATATCCACTAAGTACCTGACTCTTAGCTAGATGTTGAGGAGGAAAAGCAAATTCATCATCGTATGTGCACTTGGAAATAACCATTTGGGAGAAGAAAGGCTCCTTTCAACCTAGGGATGTCTATAGATAGGAATGAAACTGCACCATAGAAAGAAAGCATATCAACATTGCCTGCTACCAACAGATGGCACTGTTAGTGGTTTGTATCACAACTGTATTTGTGGGACCAATAGATTTGCTAACATTCTCCGAAGGTAGTCTGTTTGTACTGAGAAGAGCCTCTGTTAACTCAGTGAAATGATATACATGCTCAATTTTGTTTAATTATCTTGTCAAAATTTCTGGAAAAAGAATTTCTTTGTATGGGATATTTCATTTAATTAAAATACATCATCTTTTACCAAAATTAATATATATATGAAATTAAATTGTAGTAGAACTTTAAAGTAACCTAGAGTTCCTATTGCTTTGAATAATTGGTCTTTATATTTAGTATTATATTATATGATATTGTTATAGATACTGTATATATAATGTTATATATTATATACTGTAATATTACAGTAGTTAACTGATGATACTCACAAAGCTAAACAACTCAATTCTACTGAAATATATCAGATTTTGACGTATTTTTAAAAGGGAGGACCTAGAAACAGAGAGAAAATGCATCAGTGGGTAAAGTCATTTACCTCTAATGTTTTATTTCACCTCTATGGTTTTTAGTGTACTAGAGAGCTGTTTAATCAGACCATTACCAAATTGAATAAATGACTACTTAGTGATTACTGAACTATTTAGTTACAGAGTTGGGGAGAACTCCTTTTAAAAAATAAGCCATTTTGAATAGTTCATATAAGATCATCCTAATAAATAAAATGGAACAGAATGTGTTTGCCACATAACAGCTTAGTGATTTTTAATTTCTGTATTGTGATGAAACAGCCAGTTTTTCTAGAATGTAGCCAGTCCTTTGTTTCTCAGAAGCTGTGCAGACTTGTGGCATTCAGTCCTAATGCTGCCATAACAGTGTTTCTAAACAGTAGTTCAGAAATTAGACATTTTTGTGTAGTCTCTAGGCACAGCCAAGAGTTTAACACTGTACATGGAGAGAAACTTGCCTTTTTCTGTGGATGTCATACATAGGACCTGTTGAGGTCCTTAGCGGGTGGCTGACAGGATGAACTGGGCATTCAATATTAAAGGGTGGTATCATAGTTAGCAAAGGGGTTACCCCAGCAGAGTTTGTAGATCAGGAATTGTTTGGAGCCTAGATCTTGAGAAAGTGAACAAGAAGCATATTGACTAAAGATAAAAAATGAAAACCAGGTATTGTCATTTTAAACTCTGAGCTCTTGGAGTGGCAGTCATGTCTTTTCCATATTATTATCTCCAGTGATGAGCATTGTCTGTTGGAGACACTCACTATACATTTCTTGAATAGAGTAAGGACTTACTGGACTTTGACACGGAACTAACGTTCTGTGTGATACAGGACTGTGTGCTCATGAGAAGCTGGACTGTGTAGGTGAGGATGCTGAGGCTTCTGTTCCCATAGAGAAGTTCTTGAGATGGCTCAAGCTTCTGGAACCCTTTTTCTTGGACTTTGCAGATGTTCAAGGTGTTTCTAGTTAGAAGCTTTATGTTTTGTAATGGGTAAAATAGTGCTAAAATATATAATTCTTTGCTGTTTATACCAAATTGAGGATCTCTCAGGACAAATACAGTGAACAGATTTTAATAATAATAGCTAATACTTATATAGGGCCAAATAGTTGTAAGTACTTTTCATGTATTTAACTCATTTAATCCTCCCAAAAGACTTGTGAAGGAAGAAACTATCATTGCCTGCTTATAGAGGAGGATATTAGGTGTAGAAAAGTTAAATGATTTGTTCAAAGTTACATATAAATTAAGTGCTGCCCCACAACAGGCCCCGGTGTGTGATGCTCCCCTTCCTGTCTCCAAGTGATCTCATTGTTCAGTTCCCACCTATGAGTGAGAACATGTGATGTTTGGTTTTCTGTTCTTGTGATAGTTTGCTGAGAATGATGGTTTCCAGCTGCATCCATGTCCCTACAAAGGACATGAACTCATCCTGTTTTATGGCTACATAGGATTCCATGGTGTATATGTGCCACATTCTCTTAACCACTCTGTCACTGATAGACATTTGGGCTGGTTCCAAGTCTTTCCTATTGTGAATAGTGCCACAATAAACATACGTGTGCATGTGTCTTTGTAGCAGCATGATTTATAATCCTTTGGATATATACCCAGTAAATGGGATGACTGGGTCAGAAGCGGGAGGGATAGCATTAGGAGATATACCTAATGTAAATGATGAGTTAATAGGTGTAGCACACCAACATGGCACATGTATACATATGCAACAAACCTGCACGTTGTGCACATGTACCCTAGAACATAAAGTATAATTTTAAAAATAAATAAATTAATCAAGTGCAGAAGCTAGTTTTTGAAAGCTTGGCTCTAGCATTTGTTTTTTAACCATTAAGCCAAACATCAAATTCCCCTTCCCACACTTTTTTTTCGCTTTTACCAAAGAAATATCTTAACAAAATGACTCCTTTGGAGGGGGAATACATGCATATATGTATATAGTCAACATGCTTCTTGGTCACTTTCCCAAGATCCAGGCTAGATCTAGGCTCTAAACAATTCCTGATCTACAAACTCTGCTGGGGTAACCCCCTTTCTAACTATGATACCACCCTTTAATATTGAATGCCCAGTTTATCCTGTCAGCCACCCGTTAAGGACCTCAACAGGTCCTATGGATGACATCCACAGAAAAAAGCAAGTTTCTCTGCATGTACAGTATATATATACACACACACAGGTACAGATTTATATACACACATATGTATCTGTGTAAGCATGCATATATATATCTATATATATCTGTATATACATGCATATATATCTGTATGTATATATAATCTATATATACACACATATAATCTATATTATATATACTCTATATATACATATATAATCTATGTGTATATATACCCTATATACATAATCTATGTGTATACATACCCTATATACATATATAATCTATATATTATATACATATAATCTATATATATACATACGGATATATGCATATATACACATATAGACATATATACACACAGATATATACACACACACACTGTGTCTGTGTGTGTATGTGTGTCTGTATTTCTCCATGTGTATGAGGTCAGAGTGAGGACCAAGACGCTATTTTTTCTCTAAAGTGGTTCATATATTGTAAGTGATTTAATTGAGGGAAGATACAGTTGTATTAGCTAAAACACTTAAAAGTTTATAAGTAGGGTGTCTACACAAAGGCAAACATTCCTCTAATTTCTAAACAGTTTTTACTTCTACTGAATGTACCTAACATTTTCATGTCCTGATGATTAAAGTGTGAGGAATGAATTAATAACCAATTTCAAATACGTGTATTGTTACCATGCAAATCTGTTAATAGTTCTCAATTCCCACATCAGTGTGAACTAAGGAAAATGAAACTAAGTTGCATTAAGAATGTGCTCAGTTGTATATAAAGATTTACTTCCTGATAGTAAGAGTGATGATATAATTAAATGGTTTACTGAAACAGTTATGAGATTTTATTCTTTCATTCATTTGACATGCATTATTGGAATCTTAGTATTCTCAAACTATGTATTTGGAGATAAATATTGATGTCTGACCATAATGATAGTTTAGGTATTCCTTGGCCTGGAAGGAGGACACTAGTTCATTTTATTAACGTGTTCTTCGTCTGTGGAGAGTCCTCCACAATGTCATTTTAGTAAAATACTGGATCTTTAGTAAACCATGACTACCAAAGACAAGGTGTCATTCTAGGCAGCCAGCAGACTTCTTGCCCTACTCCTGACAAGCAAAATAAAGTAGCTTAGGGTAATGGCCATGAGTTTAGTCATTTTCATAGTTATGCTAAATCAGCTTCCCTCAGGAGCACCTCCTTCCTTTCCTTTCTCTGTGTAAATGAGCGGGAGTATGATATGACTATTCTAGTACACTCAGAATTAGATGTGTGATCAAGTATTGATCTGCAGGAAGTTCCTAATCCTGTCTGATGTTTTCTGTGTTAGCTCTTTTTTTCTTTTGTCATAATGTTAGAATGTTAGCCAGTTCCTTCATTTTGTTATTCCCTTACTTTTTAAGGCAGGGTTCTTCTGTACAAGAACCCTGAAGTGATCCTAACATTGTCTTCAAAATGTAGGGTCAGAATCAGAAGTGGAGACTGTGAGTTCATTGTGAGTTAACAGTCTATTATTTAAAAGTACAACAGAAAAATGGTTTTGCTTTCATTCCATTTCTGGGACTCTAATGTTTTCCAAAGGAGTCTGGAATAAAGTATTGTATTGGTCCAATTGCTTGGGATCCACTGAGGTTGTTACTAGAGTGGACAATGGTGTAAAACCCCCAAAGTAGAATTCTTTAATGTCCTTTTGGATCTTTGAACACTTTCTACAATTATGCTTGACATGGACGCCATTGAAATCATTCCAAGGTCAAGGTCACTCAGCAATTTTACTAATGCTTCAAGTTAGTGGAATTTTATTTTTCCCCCCATAATGCTTGTTTTACAAAATAAAATATAGTATATTTTAGTAGATATTGTAAGATCAATTTTTGAAATTTCTTTTATCAAAATAAATATAAATTTAATTTCATGAAGTATCTGTATGTTTATATATGTAAATGTGCAATTACAGATATGAAATATAATTTATATACATGTATCTATGCATGCACCTGGATCTTATCTGAGGTATAAAACATGAAATGCAAATTAATGTGTTTTATGAAAATATGTAAAAAGTTATTTTTTTAATTTTATGGAAACACAGAGTAATGATAAAAATTAAATTTTATTAAAAATCTTTTTGTAACTATAATTAATATTAACATTTTGCTTTAACCTAAGCTTAAATGTTTTATTTGCTAGAGTCACTTGTTAAAATACTAAAAAGTTTACAAGGTATCAAGGTAAAATAGAAATTATTTCAAAAAACAAAAATGCATGCTGAATTTTCCCTCCTGCTTTATAAAACAAGCAAGTCCTTTATGTAGATTTCTACAATTCATAATTCACTTGCCATTAAATGACACTCTATTTATATTTTAGACTATTATGACTTCAATTCGAGACACAATTGTTTTCCAAAATGAATTCAATGTGGGAAGTATTTATGTAATAGATGAAATATAGCTATTAAGGTGATTGGAATTGAATAAATATAGTATGTATAAAGGGAGGATGAAAATGTACAACTATTGCATGTTGATAGAAGCATTCTGATTAAGAAAAGTATTTTTTGTCATAAACTCAAGTATATTTTTATAATTTACTTTTTAATAATATACTCTGATTTTAAAAGTCTCTTTTATAATGTACTTTTATATAAGTTTTCTTAAGAAATCTTGATCTTGCATTAACAATTGCATACATATCTTGGTGCCTAGCACAGTGGCTCACGCCTGTAATCCCAGCACTTTGGGAAGCTGAAGAGGGAGAATTGCTTAGTCTAGGAGTTCTAGACCAGCCTGGCCAGTGTAGTGAGACCCTGTTTCTACAAAAAAGTTTTTTAAAAACTAGCTGGGTATGATGGCGCATGCTCGTAGTCTCAGCTACTCAGGAGGCTGAGGTGGGAGAATTGCTGAGGATTGTTTGAGTTCAGGAGGTCAATGCTGCAGTGAGCTGTGATCATGCCACTGCACTCAAGCCTTACAACAGAGCAAGACCCCGTCTCAAAACAAAACAAACAAAACAAAAATAAAGAAATAGCTTGGTATGTAAGGGCAATTTGGGGTTGATGATTTGGAGAGGGATGGAAAGATACATAGATACCTGTATCTACATAGATAGACCTCTCTTATATATGCATACGGATACAGATATAAATAGATATCTACATGTAGATAGATGCATATCTATGAAAATACACGTCTAAATAACCATAGATATCTATTAATATCTATCTCTATCTGTAAATTTTAACTTAAAATTTTATATACATATAAGCCTATAGTTCTATATTGGTAGCTAAGATTAAAAAGCTATTCAGGGGAAGACCTGAGCTGTTCTTTTATGACATCTGGTGGTGTTTCATATTTGATG
The DNA here is from genome assembly GCF_000951035.1 of Colobus angolensis palliatus. Classification (NCBI taxonomy): domain Eukaryota; kingdom Metazoa; phylum Chordata; class Mammalia; order Primates; family Cercopithecidae; genus Colobus; species Colobus angolensis. The sequence goes on along the minus strand of NW_012121932.1, from coordinate 3,382,151 downwards.
TATTGGTTGCTACTGATGTTTGCATCGGTGAATCTTTCCACTGGAAATTTCATTTCTTCATGGTTTACCCCTCAACTAAAATGTTTTCTTTCTGGATAATATCCCCTGACTGCTTTCTTCCTCTTTTAGCCTAAAGTTTTCTAAAAATTTCAAATGCATTGTAGTCAGCTTTACTTACTTTTCACAGTATAGCAACTCAAGAATTGTATGCTAAGAGGAGGAATAAAATTATGTAAAAAATGAAGTAGAAACATAGTTACCTAGGACAAATATAATAAGTGTATAAACCAAGAGTAAATATTTTACTTAAGGGTTTAAAAATGATATCAATTTTTGCTAGTTAGGAACAATGAATAATGCTTATCACCCCCACTGTTATTTAGTGTTGTTCTGGATGATATAACCCATGTGTAATGACAGAAAAAAGAATTATGGCTGTTGAAAAGGAATAGATGAAATTATCAACTTTTTCCAGAAAATAAATTTATACCTAAAAAATCCATCAAAACCTATTATAAATAACAGAAGTGCAATAAGATGGCTAGTTATAAATAAATACATAAATATAAATTTTTTTTTCTATAATTCAATAATAAATCTGAAAATAGTCTGATTCTGAATATCAATTAAATATATAATAAGTACTATAGCTTAACAAGAAATGTGCAGGATCTATTTAAGGAAAAGAGAAAAGAAGAACTTATGATAATTATTTTAATATCAATACAAAAGAGTGAATGAGTTGATAGGTAGCTAAAAGCATAATTTTAAAAATTTACTAAAAAAAGCAATTTTTAAAGTAAATTTATAAGTATCTAAGAAAGAAAACTGGAATATATCCCTATCTCAATTTACATGTCAAAATAAATTACAAATGTTATATTTAATACTTCACTTTTTCCAGAAAATTAAATATAAAAATACAGAAAATGAAGGGGAAAAATATAAGTAAGTTACAAATTCTGGGCTAGGAAGCCCAATGATAAAAAGCAAAGGCAGACACCATTATTGAAAAATATCATATTTTAAAATAAAAATAGATCCCCTTTTTATATTTAAAAATAACATTTAAAAGCCATTGGGTAAAAAAAAAAAAAATGACTCTAACATGTGACAGACAATGAAACAATACCCTTAATGTGGAAAAACACTTATAAATCAATAATAAGGATGCACAAATGACAAAAAAGTATCCAAATGAAGAACTATGATGAAAGTTCAAAGTCACTATTCGTCTTGGAAATACAAATTAAAACTAGAGTAAGATTTCATTTTAAATCTATCGAATGCTAGTTGGTGTCTTTCAGAAATGCCAGGCCAAACTATTCGTAATGCTAGAAATGTTTTGCCTGACAGTGGTTGAAAACTATTTATAATATCTGGAAAGGAAATTACACAACTTGAGAATTTTCTTGCTGTGAACTCAGATATGAAAAGGCAGTTAGATGACAATTTCACTTCATTAATTTATAAATTCACGCACTACTACAGATTTTAGAGATCATGCAATTCAGTATCTCCATTTAAGAGTAGGAACCTATGGGCTATTCTGTTCAGGAAATGAGAACTATAGCATGTATATGTGTTTCATAAGGTATCTGGTGGATATTACTTTCTTGTTTTGTTTGTTTGTTTGTTTTTTATCATTTGGAGGTTGGAAAGCATGTTCAGTCCTTGTAAGGGTCACATTTAGACAGCTACAGATTTTAGTTATTCCAAGGAAGGAATAGGGAATTATTTCAAAAGATGAAAGAAAAACCTTCTTTGATCTAAAAGCAGAACTACCATTTGACCCAGCAATCCCATTACTGGGTATATACCCAGAAGAAATATAAATCATTCTACCATAACGACACATGCTCACGGGTGTTCACTGCAGCACTATTTACAATAACAAGGACACAGAATCAACCTAAATGCCCATCGATGACAGAGTAGATAAAGAAAATGTGGTAAATATACAGCATGAGGTACCATGCAGCCATGAAAAAGAACAAGATCATGTCTTTTGAAGGAACATACAGCTGGAGGCCATTATCCTTAACAAACTAATGCAGGAACAGAAACCCTAAATACTACATGTTCTCGCTTATAAGTGGGAGTTAAATGATGAGAACTCGTGAACACAAAGGAACAACAGACACTGGGGTCTATTTGAGGGTGAAGGGAGGGAGAAGGGAGAGGAGCAGAAAAGATTGGGGATTGGGCTTAATTCTTGGATAATGAAATAATCTGTTCATCAAACCCCCATGACACGAATTCATGTATGTAAAAAACCTTCACATGTACCCCAGAACCTAAAATAAAAGCTTTCGTAAAACACATTTCTTTGTTTTATGCAGATGAGAATGAAACCATTGCTCAACACTTCTTGTACATTAAAGCACATTATTCTTGTTTTTTTTTCCTGAGGTATTTCCCTACTTTTTATCCTAATCTATACTTCCATTGTAATTTTTAGAATGCTAATCTAATATTTATTGAATTTTTTTATGGTAAGCAACTGAAAAAATTTTAATTTTCAAAAGGAAGAAAAATATATGTTTAAATAGTAAGGTAACACAACTTTGGTATTCTAAGGAATGTTTGGGGATTCATTCCAGGGCACTCATATTTTCAGGTTAGTTTTCAACTGTTCTTTTGTCAAGTATAATCAATGCAGATTTTGTTATTCATGTATTTATAGAGCTGGTTAGCCATAAATATTTTATGAATGGAGACATTTCTAGCACCACCTAATGGCAGTCAAGTAAAAAGAAAAAGTTTTTCTAATTTAGGAACTGTTTTGCATAATTTAAATTAAACTATACCTAGAGTTATTTCTGTATGAAAACGAACTTTTACATTCCCTAATGCACTAACTAGGTGCTGGAAATCCATCTCTGAGCAATTGGATTGAGTAGGAATGAAGCTGAAGGGATATTTGATAATGAAACCAAGGGGGTTTCTGCTGTCTTTATGTGTGCAAGAATAAGAAAATACCCAGCTAATAGAATAAATCATTTTATGTGAAAATTTTCTTTTAGTTTCAGGAGCCTATGCATACTATATTTTCCATACTCTTGTTTCCTGAAAAAAGTATATTTTGAGCATTGTATTGATGTATTTTATTTGTCTTGTTTTTCAGCAGTTATTTATACATCTTTGACTACTATTCTACTAGTTTAATAAAGCATTTTTTAAAGTTTCTGATAGTTTTTTAAAACTGAGTCATATCATTCTGATTATAATATTAGAATTTTCTGTTGAATATGAGTCAAAGAACATGCTTTAGATCCGTAAGCTCTACTCATTTATTTAATGTGTTTCCTAGTAGGATTTGAATAATGTGTTGTCTGTCGTATCCCTAGGACTGAGATCAATGGATTTGGTTAATGTATCTGAAGGAGAAGGAGAATTTAGCGATAGCACCAGATTCTGACACCTTTCACCCTCGCCTCAACATTTTGGTTTGATACTTCCTTCTATGATCTAAACAGGGAATAGTAGGCCGACTGCAGATACAGGTAGTTTTTCTTTTTTTTTTTTTTTTGAGATGGAGTCTCACTGTGCCACCCAGGCTTAGAGTGCAGTGGCACGAACTCGGCTCACTGCAACCTCCAACCTCCGCCTCCAGGGTTCACGTGATTCTCTTGCCTCAGCCTCCCGAGTAGTTGGGATTACAGTTGTGCCAACATGCCCAACTAATATTTGTATTTTTGGTAGAGACGGGGTTTCACCGTGTTGACTAGGATGGTCTCGAACTCCTGACCTAAAGTGATCCCCCGGCCTTGACCTCCCAAAGTGCTGGGATTACAGGCATGAGCCACCATGCCCGGCCAGATACAGGTAGTTACAAAAATCAACAAAGAATAGACAGTCTGGTGGTGGTAGTAGTTTCAAGAAAGTGCTTTCTCTTTGACTGTAATTTCTTCCTTTCTATGAATATTTATTTATTGATGCCCTGTAATGCCCTTCACTTCATTGCGCACCCTCTGAATTTTAATTCATTCTTCACAGTCCAGCTCAACCATCACAGCTTCTGTGAACTTTTTCTGTATATCATTTTGTTCTCATTTCAACAAAATTCATCACTTTTTTGCTATTTTATACCTGTAGATTACATATCCCTCGTGTACTGGGTCTTTAGAGTATTTTGTACTCATTTGAATACAAATACTTCTACTACTATAGGACAGGTTTCCCTTCAAATAAGTATTATGCCTTTCTTGTTTATCTTTATTATTCAGAGCAAACATGTATTTTGGTGAAAGCAAAGGCAAGTTAATGGAACTAATGTATCTTCAAGTTATTGTCTACTGTTTATTTTCTCTAGTTTTATATTTTAATATAGGTTGATGTTTTCATTTCTTCCTTTCATTAATCAATTTTTTTAAATTCCTGCTAAAAGTCAACTAGTATTTGTTGTTAGTTTTTGTTTTGTTTTGTTTTGTTTTAGAGACAGGGTCCCACTATGTCACTATCTTGCCCAGGCTGGACTCAAACTCCTTGGTTCAAGCCATCCTCCTGCCTTGGGTTCCCAAATAACTGAGACTATAGGCATATGCAACTGTGCCTGGCTGGGTTTTTGTTTTGTTTTGTTTTTGTTATTTTTAACATCATATAATACTTGATTGACTTTTCTAAACCCATGGATTAATATCTGTTCCTAAAGTAAAAAATTGTTAACTTTGTTATTGAAGGCTAAAAAGAGAAAATGTCTGGCTTAAAGGCTATCCTAAATTTTTGAAAAATTCTTAGGAGAATATAATCATCTCTATGAAGAATAATTTGGAAAATACAGGTATATTTTTAAGTAAGAGAGATTCAGAATTTACAAGAAAAAAATCTTGAATATGAAGATGATTAGACAATTGTACAAATATGTAGATAAATATATCAAATTTTACAAAACATAAAATAGCATTAAAAAGAGAAGAATTTATCACTGCTGTCACTTATCACTGTTGCAGAGGTCCAATTAATGCAACAAGAAATAAGAGATTAAAAGTTGAACATAAATTGATCAGATTATTATTATTTTCTGATAATATTTCCTATAAAATCCAAGATAATCCATTGAAAATATAGAACCAGTTGAACAATCTACAAATTGACTGGAGTCAAGAGAAATATATATAAAACAATTGCATTCATGTTCTCACAAAATTACTCATAAAGTAATTAGAAACTTCTGTTTCAAATTGTGATGTAGAGGAGTGAGAAACAACTTCACTTTCATGGTAATAACAAGAAACACCAGACTAAGTAAATATCTCTGTCTATGAGGCTATCAAGGAGAAGCAATGTAGAAAACCCTGGCTGAACTGAATTTTAGGAAGAAATAAGTGCATCATAGGTGATCAGAGTGCTGTGGCAGTTTCCATATCTAAGGCTAAGCACTTGTTCAGATAGCGGAAGAGTATGCTACTGTAGGTGGGGAGAATTTTAAAGGTCAAGGGGAAACCATCGACCCTTAGACAACAATGTGGCCTAGTAAGATGAAATGAAATCTAGAAGTCTAAATGCCAAAGCAAGTAGCTCAGCCCCAGCTTCCACTATTATCCTCCACAATTGAATTTTGCCAAGATAATGTCAGTTGAAGAGGCCCTAGAAGTGGATTTCTATGAAATCTTGCCATGATTGGATTCCAGAATTATGAAGAAATTTAATCCAAATATGAACCAAAAATGTTTATAATCCCAGTCAAGTCCCCTGCTAGCTCAAATATGGATAAGATCCAAAAGGTGGCATCACCAATGGTTGAAGGTTGAGCTTCAGGTGAACTAAATATAGTTAAAGCTCAACTTTAGTTCTACATAGCCAGTAGAAATATATCCACAGATTGCCAAATTACTGTAGTGAGAAAGCAAATAATTTAAAGCAAATATTGTAAACATTTAAAAAAAAGGTAAAATTCATATAATGGGTGAAAAGATAAAATATTTTAAGAGATAAATGATAGCTCTAAGAAGAAACAAAATGGAAATTCCAGATCTGAAAAGTATAAATTTACAATAAAAATTTTATTGGATAAGTATAATAGCAAATTGGTCAGTGCAGAATAAAAGATTAATGAATGTAAACACATACCATTATGAAGTAACCAAACAAAAATAAAGAGAAAAATAGGTTGTAAAAAATAAACAGATCGATAACATGTGGAATAGTATCAGGAGATTTAACATGCATGGAGATGTGGGTTCCAGGAAGAAGAAATAGGCAGAAAAATATTTGAAGAAATAACTGATGCTAAATATTCAAATTTGATGATGGAACAACCTAAAAATGCAAGAGGCTCAATGAATTCCAATTAGAATAAATATACTATAACCACATATTATATACTCACAGTCCAATTACTAAAATAAAGATTAAGGAAATAAAAACCTTAAACTCAACTAGAAAAAAGGGAAAAGACACTGCATAGAAGAGAACAATGAAAGGAATGAATGCTAACATTTCGTCAAAAATAATTGAGGCTAGAAGATAATAGAATATCTTTAGAAACTTTAAAACACCAATCTCACTTCTATATTCAGTGAAATTTGAGAATTTCACTGTTATTCATATTGTTCAAAAATAATTTGAAAGACATTTTTAGATTAAAAAAATGAGTTACTATACTTGCATTACAAGAAGTGCTAAAACATTTTTAGACTAAAAAAATACCAATAATAAATGTGAGGAAAGGATGAAGGAAAATGGAAATTAAAAATATGAATAAACAGAAAATATTATTAAAAATTCTTTTGAAGACATTTGATTAGTGAAAACAAGAAATTTAAATATATTCTGCAGTTTACAACATATATGAAATTAAACTGTATGAAAAATAGTACAAATAATTGGACAAGAGTAAATGGAAGTATGTTGCTGTAAGACTCTTATATGTGACGCAGTATAATGCTAATTTGTGATAGTATGCGAGTTAAGAATGCATATGATGATCCTTAGAGAGCCGTTTTAAAAAGTCTAGCTAGGCAGATGAAAAAGGTAGCAAAATGAAATGTTAAGGTAACTCCTCTAATCCATGACAAGATAGGGAAGGCACAGCAAAGGAGCAAAGAGCAAATGCAAAAAAAAAAAAAAGAAGAAGAAAGTAAGAAAAGAGAGAATTCAAATAGCAAGATGGTAAAATTAAGTTAGAAACATATTAATAATTATGTTGAATATAAATGCACATAACAGTAATAAAAAAGAATAGCTTATTAACCTGGCTAAATGAGCAAGACTCATAAAGTGTGTACAAGAAACACACTTTAAGTACAAAAACATAACTAGCTTAAAAGTAAAAGGATGGAAAAAATAAACCATGAAACACTTATCATAAGAAAATGGTAGTGGTGATATTTATATCAGCCAAAATAACCTTTAAGACCAGTAATATTACTAAATAGACATTTTGTAATGATAGTCGATTGATTAAGAAGAAATTATCCTAAATGTGCTTATATGTAGTAATAGAGTTTCAAAATACATAAAGCAGAAGTTTACAAACTAAAGGACAGAACAGAGAAATTCTCTCCCATACCTCAAGATTTTTAAATGACTTTCTTAGTACTTAATAAAAGAAGTTGATAAAAATCGGTAAAAATACAGAAAAATCAAACACACTATCAACAAACTTAAGTGACAGTTATTGTACATTTTATACAAAACTGGAAAATGGCTATTGTTTTCCAAATGTACATGGAAAGTATGTACATTTGAAAGTATGTACACTACAAATATTCTACAGCTAATATGTTGGGCCATAAAAGAGTCTTAATATATTTCAAAAGTTGAAGTCAGAGTATATTCTCTGTTTACATAGAATTAAATTAGAAATCAATCTGAGAATGCTGTCTGGAAATTTTCTAAGTGCTTCAAATTAACACATCTCTAAATGCCCTACCAATTAAGAAAAGGGTATTTTTTTTAACAATTAAAAAATAAAGTATAACATGAGCTTTTTGGAATGTACCTCAAGTAATGCCTGGAGAGAAATGTATAGGTTAGATGGTTATCTTAGAAGAAAAAAGCCCAAACTTTCCTAAGCTTCTTCTTAAAACAAGCAAAAAAGAACAAATTAAGTCCAAAGTAATAAGAAATTTAAAAAATTAAGACAAAATTGGATATCAATGAAATAGAAACAGAAAGCAAAGCCCAGAACTGATTTGCAAGAATGATGGGTGTTGGGGAGTGGAGAGTGGTAAGGGGGGAGAAGGAGGAGGAGAGAGAACAGGAGAGGAAGAGAGAGAGAGAAATATTTTGGATTAGTTTAAAAAATCTTTCAATATGATTTACCACATTAATAGAGGTAACAGTATAGAAAAATATATTATCTCAATAGAGTTGGAAAATATTTCACAAAATTTTACAACTACTCATAAAGAAAACTTTCAGCAAACTAAGTACAGGAGAGATAAAGGACCACTACAAATATTCTACAGAATATATATATATGTATATGTATGTGTATACATGTGTGTGTGTATATATATGTATATATGAAATGTACACTACAAATATTCTACAGCTAATATGCTAATATGCTGAGCCATAAAACAGGCCATATATATATATACATATATATATACACACACACACATATATATATGTGAAATAGTGCATGTTTTGCTTTTCAGATAGGGATTAAGTTTTCGTTCAAACTTTACCAGTAGTTTTAGCCACTGCTAAAACAATACAATAACATAAAAGTCATAAATATTGAAAAGGAAAAGAAAATGTATTTATTTGCCATCGACATAATTTTGTATGTAAATGCTTTAAACAATCCTCAAAAAAGTGTTAAAACTAATAAATGAACTTAGAAAGATTGCAGAATACAACATTAATATAAATAAAATTAATTGAACATACACTAACAATAAACAAGTTAAACAAATAAAATTGGATTTAAAAGAATATTCAAAAAACCACTTAAATTTAACAAAATAAATGGAAATATTTGCATAGTCAAAGCTATAAAACATAACTTAGAAAAATCTGACAAAGGGCTAATATCCAGAATCTACAAAGAACTCAAACAAATATACAAGAAAAAAACAAACAACCCCATCAAAAAGTGGGCAAAGGATATGAACAGACATTTCTCAAAAGAAGACATTCATACAGCCAACAGACACATGAAAAAATGCTCGTCATCACTCGCCATCAGAGAAATGCAAATCAAAACTACAATGAGATACCATCTCACACCAGTTAGAATGGCAATCATTAAAAAGTCAGGAAACAACAGGTGTTGGAGAGGATGTGGAGAAATAGGAACACTTTTACACTGTTGGTGGGATTGTAAACTAGTTCAACCATTATGGAAAACAGTATGGCAATTCCTCAAGGATCTAGAACTAGATGTACCATATGACCCAGCCATCCCACTACTGGGTATATACCCAGAGGATTATAAATCATGCTGCTATAAAGACACATGCACACGTATGTTTATTGCGGCACTATTCACAATAGCAAAGACTTGGAATCAACCCAAATGTCCATCTGTGACAGACTGGATTAAGAAAATGTGGCACATATACACCATGGAATACTATGCAGCCATAAAAAAGGATGAGTTTGTGTCCTTTGTAGGGACATTGATGCAGCTGGAAACCATCATTCTTAGCAAACTATCACAAGAGCAGAAAACCAAACACTGCATGTTCTCATTCATAGGTGGGAACTGAACAGTGAGATCACCTGGACTCGGGAAGGGGAACATCACACACTGGGGCCTATCATGGGGAGGGGGGAGGGGGGAGGGAATGCATTGGGAGTTATACCTGATATAAATGATGAATTGATGGGTGCTGACGAGTTGATGGGTGCAGCACACCAACATGGCATAAGTATACATATGTAACAAACCTGCACGTTATGCATATGTACCCTAGAACTTAAAGTATAATAATAAAATAAAATCAATGTAAACCTAAATAGATGAAGATTTATCACGTTTGTGGATGAAAAACAAGATATTGTTAAAATAGCCATTTTCCTGAAGTCGATTTATTCATTTAATGAAATTCCAATAAAAATTCAAGCAAGTTTTTTATGAAGAAATTCCCAAGTTGATTCTACAAGTTGAAAGAATATGCAGAGACCTGGAATATCCAAAATACTATTGAATAAAGTATTTAAAAATTGACCAACTTAGTCATCTTATTTCAAGATTTAAAATAAAGCCATAATAATTCAGGCTTTATAGTATTTGTGTAAGTACTGGCAAATTAATCAGAAATAGTCTCAGACTTCCAATGTCAATTAAAATTTGAGGGAGCTAAGGCAATTCAACGGGGAGAATACAATCTTTTCAACAAATAGTATTGTATAGTGTGTAGTAGTCCAAAAAAATAATAAAGCCTGACCCCCACCTCACATCATTCATACAATTGAATTTGAGATGGATTCATAGACCTAATAAATAAAAGCTGAAATTATAAAGCTTCTAGAAGAAAAATGAGAAAATACCTTGATCATCTTGGTGTTGGTAAAGATTTCTCAGACAAGGTACAAACAAAGCGCTAACCACCAACAAATGATAAATTCAACTTCATCAAAAATATTAAGAAAATGAAAAGGTAAGTCAAAGACCTGATTAGGCTAGGCATATATTTAACTTAGAATATGCCAAGGAGTTTTCCAAAATGATTGTTTAGTTTTGCGTTTACATTAGCAATGTATGAGAGTTTTCATTGCATCACCTCTTCATCAGAATTTGGTGTTTTTAATTTTAGCCATTCTAGTGGGTATGGAGATGTGTCTCATAGTAGTTTTAATTTGCATTTCCCCGATGAATGATGACACTGAACATCTTTCTTGTGAGCCTTGGTTATTTCCATATCAGAATTTTTAGTCAAGTGATTGTTTAGACGTTTTGCTCATTTTCCGTTGGGTTGATTGGCTTTTTATTGAGTTGTAAGATTTTTTAATATATTCTACATGTCAATTCTAAGAATTTAAATTTCTGATCAAAGATTTAAACAATTTATAGTAACTTTTTAGCAGCTTTTTCATTCATACTAGGAACTTATATTTCAGGTTCCTTCTCTTGATTTGGATTTTGGAAGGCAAAATTTTCATCAGCTGAAATGTATTAGTTCTTGATTTCTTTTTGTTCTTACAATACCTTTGTATGGCTATTACTTGACAATTTCCAATCATTTTGAAATGTCTTACATTTTCCTGTATCTGCAATAACAAAGTTAAGTTGACTAGAATAAAGGCTTTTGGATGGCTTTTTACGTTTCTTAGTTCAAGAGAGACACATTTGGTTTTTGAAAAATATTTGTGTTGAAGTCTAACACACATACAGAAAAGTGCAAAAAGTAGCAATGACAGGTTGACCCATTTTTATAACCTGGACAGCCCTGAGTACCCAGCACCCACAGTACAAATAGAAGACTACAGGGCCCCCAGTGGGCCTGCCTTGTGCCCTTTCTAAATCTCAGCCAGGATTACCTCTATCCTGACTTCTAACATCATAGATGGATTTTTGTCTGGTTTTGAACTTGATATAAATGGGATCATACAGTATATATTCCTGTGTTCTTAGTGTCTCTGACACAATCCATATTTGTGAGATTCATGTATATAGTTGTTCATTCTCATTGCTATATTTGTTTGTACAGTTGAGTGGCATGTGTGTATGTTTCATTTTGAAGGTGTAATTAAAGGTCTTGCTATAAACATACTTGTATATCTTTTGACCCTATGCATTTGGGTGGGGCTGGATATGGATCCAAGAGTAGAACGGTTGGATAAAAAGATACACGTATCGAAAGATACAAGTATAGCTTTTTTTTTTTTTTTTTTGAGATGGAGTCTCTCTGTTGCCTAGGCTGGGGTGCAGTGGCACAGTCTCGGCTCACTGCAAGCTCCGCCCCCTGGGTCACGCCATTCTCCTGTCTCAGCCTCCAGAGTAGCTGGGACTACAGGTGCCTGCCACCACGCCCGGCTAATTTTTTGTATTTTAGTAGAGACGGGGTTTCACGGTGTTATCCAGGATGGTCTCGATCTCCTGACCTCGTGATCCGCCCGCCTCGGCCTCCCAAATTGTTGGGATTACAGGCGTAAGCCACTGTGGCCGGTCCACAAGGATAACTTAATAAATATTGTCAGTTTTTAAAAGAGGTTGTACACTCCAACTAGTAGTTTATGAATACTGCATGTATAGATATTATTACATTATATATTATAAATTTAACATTTTACTTATTTATTTAATATTCTATATAAAAATATAGTTATATGTAATATATACATGTAGTTGCATGTATTTGACTACACTTTGTGTTTCCTTTTCATTTTAGCCATTCTAATGGATATTTAGTGGTATTGCATTTCATTTTGCATTTCTCAGATGACTAATGATAGCGACCATCTTTTTCATATGTTTTTTCTGGCTATGTATCTTGGTATCAGATATATGTATTGCAAATATCTTCTCTCACTATATCGTTTGTCTTTTCATTCTCTTATTCCTACCTTTTGCTAGACAAAAGTTACTAATTCTAACATGGTCTAATTTATCAACTTTTCCCTTTATGTTATAGCTTCACATTTATTGTTTAACAATTATTTGCCTAATCCATGGCCCCAACAGTGTATGATTTTTATGATTAAATTTTAAACTTGTAAACCCTCTTACTTGAAAGTTAAATATTTCCATGTAGAACTTGGATTTTGTATATTTTTAGAATGTTAGGCCATGGATGTAAGTTTATTTTACACATCTCATGTATACCATTTGTACAAAGTATGTGTTCCTTAAATATTTCTTGAATGAATGAATAAATATAGAGATGCATGAAATGCTGTATTATTTAAACAGTAGAAACAAAAAAAACTGAACTTTAGAACATTTCCTTTCTGTCTCATTTTTTGAAAATTAAAATCTAAATTTCAGCAAGTGAGAAAAATATAATTTTCACTTGTCTGCCCATTTTAGTCAGTGTTTCAGCTTAACACAAACATTAAAAGCAAAAAAATATTTTGGCACTGCTGGGTTGTGATCCACAACTCTTCTTATTCCTGGGCCTGGGATGAAAACACATTCAAGAGGCAGAGAGGAAGACAAGCTCAACTACACAGCTGTATTAAAATTTCTGCTCTCCTGTGCACACCACATGTCCACTTTCATTTCTTTGGCCAACACAAGGCTAAGTCAATAGTTAGGAATCTGTAAATACATAATCTTCTCATAGGAAAAGAGAGTGTTAATAATTTGGAGTAGTTATGCATGTTACCACTCTGTCTCACGGTAGAGTCAATAATGTTTTCTTTAAAATGTTTTATATGTTAATTAAAAGATTATATTTATATTTAAATATATTTAGTTCATTTAAAGAATGGATTACATGATTTCAGCATTTTGCTCAAAAGATAGACTTTATATCTATGGCAATAATTATCTAATTGTCAAGAATATGATGTTTCAGTGAACATGTGCATTTTTAATTTCATCATAGAGTTTGCGCAAAAGACAATCATTCATTATTTTGACAATGTAAAGAGAAAAATGAGAAGATTAAATTATTTGAAAAAGCTGTGGGAAAGTCTCACATACACCATCAAATCCAATTGCCTTTTTTTATACTATAGCTTCCCTTCTTATAAGAAATTTTCCTCGATCTGTGTAAAGTATTATATTTTAGTTACACTAGCAGTGCATTTTCTCATATAAGCATAAAACTTGAAAATTAAATAATATATTTTAGAAAAACACATGGACTTGCATATTTCTTAAATAGTGCATAATTTTTATGAGGTTCCCAAGTATATCTTGTCTAAATATTCCTGTAATTCTTACTGATTTATTTTCATTCGTCAGATTTCTCTTGAATTAAAGACAAGCAATTGTCTTCCCAGATTGAGCATTTATTGGTATCTTCCCAACACCTAATTCCTTGCTTTTATTTTCCTCTCTACTGCCACATAGATGACTCCAACACACTGGTAGAGAGTTTTGCTATCTTCATGTTTCAAATTATAGCTATTTTTGTTAAATAACCTCAAGCTGTGTAATTTTATAGGAATAGGTTTTATTATAATGTATGATACCAAATATCACATAAAAATGGTGACAGAAAGATAAGATTTCCCAAGTAGTGTTACTCTGAACCATAAGGAGAAAAGCTTAAGCGAAGAAAAGAGTTGGTAGAAATATAATTGTTTTCTGCTCAGGTTGTAGACCAGACTTTATGTCTATGTTTCTGCTGGTAGATGCTTCCTTCTTTTATCTCCCTGGTCTACCCTAATAATTAATTTCTATGTCTCCCATTTCTTTCTCTATCAGATTTTTCTAATTCATGTTCTGTAACCACTTTCTACTCATTCATTTCCTCAGTCCTTATCACCCAGCAGTCAAGAGTCTGACCATTCTACTCAACTGAAAAAGATTATGTCATTACCGGCTCCATAAGCTTTTCTTCAGTTCTAATTATTCTGGACCTATTGGAAGTGTTTACACAGTTAACTAACCTTGCCTCCTTAAAGTTCCCTCCCATCTAGGCTTCCATTTTATAATATTATCTTGATCTAACTTTATTCTTGCCCTTATTTTTTTCTTTTCTTAAATGTGGACATTTCCATTAAAGGCTCTTGTTCTTTCTCTACAATCTGTCTCTTAGACATGGCTTTTGATAGGTGATTGCCAATTTATTTTCCTAGCACCATCTTCTCTTCTGAGATTTAGATTCTCATTTCCAAATGGCAGATAGAGTTTTCTGCATCATAAGTTCAGTATGCCTAAAACTAAAGATAATTCCTAACCCCAGATTTCCTTCCTTACCTGACATTTCTATTTCTGTTATTAATACTCCATTTTCCTCAATAATTGGTGAAAAGAATGGACCATTTCGCCCCACACCATCACCTCATATCAATATGACTTAATGTGCCTTTCCTGAAATGTATAGAGTTTATCCTTTCAATTATTAATTCAGTTACTTGTCTGTCCTTGTCTTATTCTCCCAAAGCACAGCACTCACCTCTTTTCTGTGTAACTAAGTTATGTCTCCTCTCTACATTTCATCATCAATTTTGTTGCCTTAGTCTCAATTTTGAAAATCCTGTTCCTACTCTCCACTCAAATTTTAATTTCTTCCATTAATTTATGGGATAAGTTTCAAATGGGTGGCTCAATCATTTCAGCGCACGTATTAGGGGAGATGAGAGAGAACAATACATCTAGTAGTAGGAGTCCAAGTGAGTTTGACTACTGAAAACAATGTGTTGGGGCAAACAATTCTATTCTGTGAAGTAGAAGAGTTGCCAGGAAGGACCGCATCCTGAATCTGACAGCAAGAACACAACGTTCAAGCAGGCCGGAGTAAGAGAATAAGAGAGTCTGTAACAATGAGATATAAAAATCACTAGGACAAGTTTGTTGAAAATGATCAAGAGCATAAAATGTAGAAGATGGAGATGAAGAAGTCAAGAAGGCCAGGATAAATTTGACTTGCCTTCTTGGGAAGTCTAAAGCCTGTATCCTAAACTTAACCTTTGCTATGACTAAAGGAATGGTACTCTCAAAATAACTTAGAACACAACATTCTTTTTCATCTTTGTCTTCTATACAAACTTCTCAATCCATATTGTACGGATGTGGAGTCTCACCTATTTCTCCAGATTTATCTAATTCCCTCCTTCACAGCCAGCCTTCCTCAAACTTTCCATACCTCTAGGCCTTTGTACAATTCCCACCAAATCCTTCATATTCTCTGAAAACAAGCTGAAGTATTATATTCTCTAAAACTGTCCTCAATTTCTTTTAATCAGGTATTTTTTATATATCCCTATACCATTGATCACATCACATTACAGTTTTTTTTTTTTTTTTTTTTTTAGTGTCTTTTTTCTCAACTAGAACTCAATGTCAGTTATGGGCTTATTAGTTTTTCTTCTTTACTGTGTAGCAGAGTTCAACAAATGTTAGTGTTCCACAGATGTATGTTGAAAAAACGACAGTCCAATGTTCACCAAATGATATCTGCTTTCCTGCCTTCAAATCCTAGCTAAAGTTTTTCTCTTAAGACATGGTTTCTGGAGTAGTTGATGTCTATTGAACCTGAGTCCACCACCACCCACATATGGAGGACTTTTGGTTACCAGCTCAGCCTGAAGGAAGATCTCCTTCCTTTAAATTTTTATTATCCTGGCTGACTGTATTTTTACTTAAATCAGTATTCATTCTTTATTCACTATTGTGTTCTTGAGATGTTATTTGATTGTCATATTTGGTCTTGAGCTCTTATTTGATTCTCACAGGATAATTTGTTAAGACATATGCATTTAATACTTTCAACTACACTGGAAATTCTTTGAAAACAGAGATTGTGTCTCTTACCAGTTTTAATACATTAAGCAAAAGGCCTTACACACGGCAAGAGCTCCATAGTATGTGTTGAGTACGTGAGATACTGAGTAGAGTGGAGATGGGGCCATGTAATGGTAGGGGGAAGGCATCATTCATATGACTGGTGATGGGGACATGTAATGGTAGGGGTAAGGCATCATTCAGAGAACTGGAGATGGGGACATGTAATGGTAAGGGGAAGGCATCATTCATAGGGCTGTTGCATGTTGCCCCTGCTTCCTAAGCTGTGGAAATTTCTATGAGAACAGAGCATTATATATCCTATGCAGGGCTGGTATGTGCTCTGAAGGGTCAGTAAAGATCCCAGAATTCTGAAGGCTGTGTTTCTTTCAATCGTGTCAAAAACCCATTTATTTTTATGACTCTCTGATCATGTTTTCACGTTGATACTCTGAGTATCCAATTTTGGGTTGACAATATGTCTTTTTAGGTTGATGAGTTTTGTATAAATTTAAACTTCATTATATATTGATTAGCAGGAAAACAGGCATAAGTTTCCAAGTACTGATTGGCATTTAAAATGGGATATATTTAAAACCAAATGGCCTAGACCATGCCAGTACATTGCTGTGTATAACTTCCTGACTGTACTCACTACATCATAAATAGTAATGAAAGTAAATGTACATTTATCAGAAAGAATCAACAAAACCCCAGCACTGATTTGCTGATCATACTTGTCTTACCAGGTATTAAGGCCAGCTTTCGAACAAAAGTGCCTGAAGGTTTGATTGTCTTTGCAGCATCACCTGGCAATCAGGAAGAGTATTTTGCACTCCAGTTGAAGAAGGGACGTCTTTATTTTCTTTTTGATCCTCAGGTAAATGAGTACTCATAAAAGTTAATATTTTTGAGAATTTAGTATGTGCCCGGTACTGAGGTAAATGCTTCTGTTTTCACACTGAAACTTCATTCAAACCTTGTAAGGTAGGTACTATTATTATCCCCATTTTGCCAATCAAGAAAATGAAACTTACAAAAGTAATGTGACTTGCCCTCAGCTAAAATAGCGGAGTTAACTTTTAAACCATCATGGTCCAACTGAGAATCTATGTGCTTAACAACCAAAATGCCACCTTATAATGAAGATTAAAACTTTTAAATAAATTTAAACACCTCTATTTTTATTTTTCTTAATAGCAAAACAATCATGTCCCCTTTTCATCCTTCCCTGTCTTTCTTTTTTCATTGTTTCACCAGCAAATATTTAAGTGGCTATCAGGTACTATTGTACTGGGCATTGCAGACAACCATAGTTTAAAAGTTAAATATGACCACGCCCCTGTGAGAAAAATCTGCAAAGGATACAGTAAAATAATCAATTTAAAATGTTTATAAATTATATCAAAATAAAGATTTAGGATGCTATGTATTATAGGAACAAAAATAAGTAAATTGTTTTCTGAGTTGTCAATTTTCTCTGGAAATGTGATATTTAACTGAGATACAAATCAATGAAGAAAAATTGGTCAGAACAAGAGCATACGTCTGTATTTAAGGGTGCATATTTCAGGTGGGGCAGTACAGGGGAGATACTGATCTCCACCTGGGAAGGTGCTGAACATAAAGTTTCCAGGCAAAGTGAGCAACAAATGTTAAGGAAATAGCAAATATTAAGTGCCTGAGGTGGATGAGAGCATGGCACATTTAGTACACTGAGATGAATCTGATATAGTTGGGAACAGAGACAAAGGGAAAGGTTGAAGATTGAAAAGCTGTGTAGAAACCAAGTTATTTAAGGCCTTGTAAGCGAATGTGGGGATTTGAATTTTTCCTAAGGGTGCTGGGAAAGCACTGAACAGTTGTCTTCACTTGAGTTAAACAAATATCAGTGAGCATTTGATATTAGGTATTGTATTAGGCATGTGAGTAGCTGAGAAATGAGTAAGACTAAGTAAAAGATATTAGCTTTCCATTTTCTTAGTTCTTCAACTTAAAACTGATGTGCTTAGCAAATAAACGTTTTACGTTTTATTGGTAAAGCAGGCACAACGTTCACCCTTGGATCCAAGTTGCATCTAGGATCATGGACTAAGTAATGTGGCTGAGGATCTCAGCCTCATGTGCCCCGGAGATCCATTGACCTGAGAGAGGAAAGGCAGGGCCTATTGTACCAAGTGTATCTGAGGACCCTACCAGCCTCAAAAAGCAGGCCAAGGTCCCCCTGCTTTATGAAGCTGAGAGAGCCACACAGTGGCCACTTGAAGGACCAGGGGCAGAAAGGCTCCTTCCTCATGACTTGATAGAGGCCCGCTAACTCCCTGGCTGGTGCACTGTAGGTCCTCAGACACAGAGATTTCTGAGTGTCCCCTTGTAACGCAGCTTCTTAAAGGATGCCAGCAGGTGGGCAGTGAGTAAGCAAAAGGAAATAGCATCACACCTAAGCAGATCCTGCAGCCAGAGGGAAAGGAGGAAGCAGCAGCTATCGCAGAAGGCAAGACAGATGGCAACTGAAAAAAATTTTTAAAAAAATCAGCTGAAGTTGATTCAATTACATAAAGGAAAATATTATTTTTTATTTGAAAACTTTAAGTAGATTAATTAGAGGAGAGACACTTTGAGCCTCAGATTAGTAGGTCAGAAGATTAAGTTGAAGAAATCTCTCAAAATACATAATAAAAATGTGACACAAACAAGAAAGATAGATACAACTACTGTCACCAAGAAGCGATTCAGAAGGAGAACAAAAAGCACATGCTCGAGAAAAACAGGGACAACATAAAATGATGACACAAAAATAGGAGAGAATATCTGATTTAAGAGGGAATTTAGTATATATCCATTGAAAAGACTCATCAATTTCCTGTCAAGATTAAGCAAAGTTAATACTTCTGTGAGACCTCTTTGTGCCAGGCATTATTGTAAGTGCTCTCTCTATACGTAAATTTATACATTTTCATACACACATATACCCATACACACACACACCTACACACGCACATAAATTCATTTGAACTTTTCAACAACTCTATGAGGTAGATACTCTTAATAAACCCATTTTACAGGTGAGGAATCTCGGTCACAGGTAAGTTAATTTTCCCCAAGTCACATCCCTAATAAGTGACCAAGCCAGGTTATAAACACAAGCAACTGAGCTCCAAAAACCCTGATTTTAGCTACAATGCTATACTATTTTTCAACATGAAAAATAGATGGTTGTTGATATTCATAAATTCAGAAAAAATCCATCTGTGCACTGTTCACTGAAAGAAATATTTCAGTAAGTAATCTAGCCAAAAGAAAAAATAACGGAGTCAGAAATATAAAAAGAAGAAGCATCAGTGAATAATAAATCTAGCAATATTAAGCTATGCCTAAATATTTAATGATAGAGTGACTAGAACTCTGTTTTACAGTGACAAATAAGAATCTTTGAAATAGAAGAGAAGTATAACAAGGGCAAGAAAAAAAACCGTGAATAATCATTTGTTGCTAAAATTAGTAAGAATTGAAGGAGAGGAAAAATGAGTAAATTAAAAGTTCTGAAGGTATCAGCTGAGTGGCGGGGTGTGGGTGGAATAAAGGAATAGGTTATACTGATGTTTTGTTTTCTTAAAATAAATAGGGCAAATGTTTGATTTTAAATGTTATAGAAAAATAAGTTAGTTACTACTAATAAAAAAGCGTTCTGCAGGAATCCAAATTAACAAGGTTAGAAAGGAGAGCAAATGCTAAGTTAAAAAAATCAACAAAAATCAGAAAAAGAAAGGGGAGAGTACAGTAAAATAGAAGACTGTTAGTGAGAAAGAAAAATCTGGCTTTTCCCCTTTAACCAGTTAGTATCTGGAGATATTTAAGAAGCCAGACGGAGAAAAACTAATCACGGGACCACTTATTTATAGAGCTTTAAAGTATACAAAGTGGGTTCCCATGAATGATCTCATTTCATTCTTGAAGTAGCCCCTTGAGATTGACATTGTTTTCATCCGTGCTTTAGATGAAGTGGCTTAACTAGGGTCATAGAGTGGTTTAGGGATAGAACTAGCACTGAATTAAATTATTTGAATAGCACTGAATTATTTCATTCAATGAAATTTTGCTAAGAATTTATTGGACTTCACAGTTATGCACTGGGAACACAGAAATGAACAGAATGACACTCATTGGAATTCTGGCCATTGGTTGTTCATCACAGATTTTGAGTATTTATAGTCACCCCCTACCAAACATGGAACAGTCATCGGAGAATTAATCCAAAAATGATTTCCCCAAATCTGAAGCATGATTGCCATCTCTTTTGACATGTGGTGTTGCTTTTTCTAAAGGATGCGATACCTTAAAACTCTGTAGGATAGGAGGGTAAAGAGGTCAAACTGCTTAACTGAGAATGGCTGCCAGGAAACTCATCTGGCAGGTCTCATCTTTTTCATCTCCTTTACGGTGATCACCTGGACAGGCTGGTGCAAAGCATGGTAACAGAGTTCAGGGAAACATTCACAGGGCATTGCCCCTCATTTCTGTCCCCTTACCCTTCTCATTCACACAATTACTTAGAGTACTCATCACTGCTATTAGCTTTCCCAGTTGCTCTCTCTACCCTGTGTAGCCAAACCCTAAGGTGTAGACGTGGTCCATAGGTGCCCACCAAGTATTAATAAAATTCTTAAAGCCGCTGGGTGCGGTGGCTCATGCCTGTAATCCTAGCACTTTGGGAGGCCGAGGTGGGTGGATCACGAGGTCAGGAGTTCAAGACCAGCCTGGTTAAGATGGTGAAACCCTGTCTGTACTAAAAATACAAAACTTAGCTGGATGTGGTGGCAGGTGCCTGTAATCCCAGCTACTCGGGAGACTGAGGCAGAGAATTGCTTGAACCTGGGAGGTGGAGGTTGCAGTGGGCCGAGATTGAGCCACTGCACTTCAGCCTGGGCAACAGAGCAAGACCCTGTCTCAAAAAAAGTTGCTAAAACCAAGTTGGGGGCTAAAGGAGTGGGGAGGGTTTAATGATGTCTAGTAAGTAAATTTTTATCTGAAGTAGTATCTCTCCATAAGGTAAAAGCTGCTTGAGTTTTCAGGAAAGTGACACTTTATTTATTGTTTAAAATACAAGGTATGGGTTGAGCAGGATGGCCTTGGGATCTAGCTGAGAAAATGTAATCAGATGCATTACACTAAGTGCTCATGGGTCATGATGCTAACTATATATGAAACAATGAGCTCATGCTAGCAAGGACTGTGTCTTTCCTTACCTCCAAGGAATGTATACTCTAAAGCAGGTACTAAATATATTTGCTAAATTTATAATGAAAGCCCCACTCATTTTTAGACAAAGAAGTGTTAAAACTGAGGGATGGCGAAAATTTTGAATATTCTTCTCTTATTTGCTCTCCTTTTCCAAAGTAATATCAATGCAGCTTCTTGTATGAAGTTAGAGCTACCCTGGATTTAAAAAAAGTGTAGAAGTTTATTTCATATGCCTTCTATTGGCATTACATTTATTTATATTTTAAATACTTTGGGTACCACTTTAAGCCAGTTTTTCTCCTCTAATCTTTAAATGAGGATGAGATTATCTAGTGAATACTTTACCATACTCATGACACAAGTAATTATGTACTTAGTGTGTCTTTCTTATCAGACTGCATGATCCAGTGAGGGCAAAGTCTATGAATGTTTTGTCCACAGATACTTCTTCAGGACTTAGAATAGTCTTTGGAACATAGTAGATGCTCAGTAAATAAATGACCATTGACAAATTACCTGGTTGACTGACTCAAAAACGGTGGGTAAGATCCTACTACTACTCATAACTGAAGAAAATTATCCATTTTTCTGGGTTAAAACGTCTAGCTTGTGATGATTACATAAAGCTTTAGTTGTTGTTGTTATTTTTATTTTGAAAAAATTAGAGAAAAAGTCTTGCTGTTTTGCTCAGGTTGGTCTCGAACTCCTGGCCTCAAGCAATCCTTCCACCTTGGTCTCTCAAAGTGCTAGGATTATAGACATGAGCCACCATGCCCAGTCTTGTTTAAACTTCTCTGTTTTTCAGATAATTTGATTTTTATCAGGAAACAATAAGATGATATTTTTAAATTGCTTTTACTGAATTCATTCAAAATAGCTAAATTTTGAATTATGAAGAGAATTTCAAGAAATTTTAAAGTAATTATCTAGCACATATTTATAAAATAACATGAAATCATCATGTACTTTGCTCTTTTTAAAATTTCTTAATAAAATCAGTAATAAATTCCTTATATAGCAATTTAATACAATATAGAGGCTATAGATATAAAAATGTATTTGGTTTGTCATCCAACTATCCAAGGCATTCTATTGAATAAATATTTAGGGAAAGGGAGATTCTTCATAGTACATAAAATTAGAAATGTGTTTGTATATTACAAACTGGACATTTGCCATTGTTAAAAGGTACAATAAAAAAAGTTAACTACAACTTTTAATTACTGTATTTTTTGTTATCTCCAACAATTAGCTATAATTTTCCCATTCTTCATTTAATTAAATTCAATTGAATATACTTCATCAGATAATACTTTAGTGACCAGTAATGATCCATGTTAATCCCTTAAATATTCTATGCTCAGTGACATTAACAGGAAATTAACATCATATTCTGGCTTTACTTGGAAGGAAACTGTGAGAATGAAAGCTTTAAAACAATTCCGAATAACATCTGTTGAATGTATCTGATATGTTCCAAATAGAAAGAACAACATGAATAATATGACACCAGAAGTCATCACAGAATTTTTCTTTCCTTTTCATTGGTGGGGGAAGTAATCTTAAAATAATCTCCAAAAAATGATATTCTAAATTGCTGTAAGTATAAAGTGAGTTTGGCATGCTGAGGCTGTAGGTAATGAACTTGAATTTGTCTCCAATAAATGTGATTTCTGATGTAGAGAACTATTAATGCTTCAGATTGTTGCCAAACAAAATATGAAGAACCACTTACTCAGACACCTGATCTTTAGAATGCAGCATCATTTGTAACAATTTTAACGCTAACTAAGTACACTTTGATGAGACAGCATTTAATAAAATGCTCATTAATTTCATCATTAGCAAGGGTATGCTAAGAAGTAAGCCAGTTTCTTATGTCACGCCCAATTAGCATCCCATGCTAGTAATCCCATTAGTATTGTTGAATTCACTAATGGAAAAACTAATGGGCATGCTACCAGGGCACATTAATTGGGCACGACACCAGTCCTGGTTTTAATTATTAAACTACGATAATGAAATGTGTGTTTGTAAAATATTAAAATGTTGGAATAGGGTTGAAGAAAATAAAAGGGTATGTAGACAAAACAGATATAAGAAAAGTCAGCCTGCAAAAATACAAAGACTAGAACTTGCCAGATGGTCATGTTTCTAGCTGATGGAGTTGTCTGTAAAAGTTGGGATATTGTCCATGTGAGAGGCAACCCACTCATACTCATGGGAAATTAAAAGCTTTTTTTTTTTTTTTTTTACTTTGGTAAATTTTCTAGCTGATGGAGTTGTCTGTAAAAGTTGGGATATTGTCCATGTGAGAGGCAACCCACTCATACTCATGGGAAATTAAAAGCTTTTTTTTTTTTTTTTTAACTTTGGTAACATGAAATTCTGTATATCATACATGTTGTCAAGCTATTTATGAGGCCTGACAGGAGCCAATTAAATGTGTAGAGTGGACATGTTATATCACAGAAGCCATTTCAGAGAAAGATAAACAGAAATCATACTAAACATGGTACGATTAACATTGTATGTTTCTCAATATCCATCTTCAGCTTCATTACATCAAACAATTACCTATTTTCTCTTTTTGAAAAAAACTGTATAGCAAAATTATTAGAGTTTGGTAAAATTTTCTGCTAATTAAATGTTTTGATAATATTTTACCCAATCTTATTTTTTAATTTTTAAAGATTTTAATAGAATGAGATTTATTCTTGCTAAGTAAATCAACTTTATTAAGAAGAAAATTCATTCCCATTTAGAAGTTTTAGAGTAATTTCTGTTTTAGTTTTCTTTAATAGTAGTACTAGTAGCCGTTGGTGACAAAGTTGGGATATCTGTCACTTAGTCTTATTCTCTTAACACTGAAAATGTTACTATAGGTAACCAAGGCTACTATAACATACTGGAAAAGTGTCTACTTTTCTTGAAAGTAGTGACATGGCAGGCATCTGTTCTATTTCTCTTTCTCAGTTTATTATTATTATTATTATTATTATCTCCTATTTGCTAAACTCTGTTCTGAATATCTGCCATTTCCTATGTCTTATCACTTAGGAACACACTTTTAACTATTATATGATTACCTTAGCCAGACCTATAAATATTGGATTTTGACTTCAAAGCATTGTGTATTATGTTTAACTCCACCCTTATATTTAATGTATCATAACTGACTAGTTTTTAAGGTGAATGTCATTCCCGTTTGTTATTGATAGTTTTGTGAAGATAAGAATGACTTGTCTGACATCTCTCTATCTTTGGAGCTCATTTTGAGTGGTATTTTATTAGTTTTAAATTCTTCTCTTCTTTTTCATATTTACACCATGAAAAGTAAAGTCTAAAATTTTAGAATAGAAAATTCTTTACCTTTCTGATGAATAGCTATATTCATCAGAAAATGCAAGTGGTTTTGTAAGAAATTCTTATTGCAAAGATGAGACCTTTACAGATCTGTGCACTGTGGTGCTCAGGGAAGTATTAATACATCACAGGGAAGCCAAAATAATGCTAGACATCAACTTCAATTTTGAGTTCTGTTTGAAATGTATGCATACTTGTATCAGGATCATAATTTTGAAACTTGTAAATTGGTTTATAACAAACATGTAAGTGTCTGTTTATGTGTAGATATGTGTGTATAAACATTTATTTTTTCATTCATTCCCTTAAGGGGTCACCAGTGGAAGTAACTACAACTAATGATCGTGGTAAACAATATAGTGATGGAAAATGGCATGAAATAATTGCTATTAGGCATCAGGCTTTTGGTCAAATCACTCTTGATGGGATATATACGGGTAAGTAATTTTCGATATGTATAAATAGCCCTGTTGACATGTTGGTGTTGGCATACTTTTCTGTTGTTTATATTCCTACATCCTTATTTCACCATCATTTCTACTCAATTCCATCTATATTGCTGTTGAATTTGCCTTTGGGATGCTCCTAAAATGATGCAGTCTGGCAGCCAGTTTTTCATCCATGAAGGTCTTCAGTTAAAAAAAAAAAAGAAAAGAATGAAGTCACCTATGTCTAAGTTACCCATGTCTTTTACAGTTCTCTACAATTTGCATGGACCTTTAGTTATGTTCTCTCGTGTTACTTTTGACTTCCAAAAAGCAAGGGAAGTAGAGAAAAGCAGTTTTTGCCTGCATTTGGAGATGAGGAATACCAAGGCTGGAAAAAAAAGTGAATATTTTTTCCTAACTTGCACAGTTGACAGGAAGCATTCTTGGGACACGCATCCTGTTTTTTTCATATTTAAGTTTAGTTTTTGCTCCAGCCTACCCTATCTGCCACATTTATGTAATTATTACATGGTCACTGTACCTGTATAATGATGCAGGCTTTTATTAAATCATTCAGGAAATATATAATTTCAATCAGTACCTATTATGTTCCAGGTATTGTTCTAGGCACTCTGGATACAAGGAGCAAAGAGAACACTGTAAAACTTACATTTTTGGGCAGGAATGGGGCAGCAAAATACAGAAAAAATAAATTTAAACAAATATCAAGTGGTGATAAATTCTGAGAATGAAAAAGCAAGATGAGAGGGAAAGTTTTGTGGGTGTATGTGCGGGTGTGTGTGGGTGTGTGTGTTAAGAAAGGTCTCTCTGATATAGACCAATGGAACAGAACAGAACCCACAGAAATAATACCACACATCTACAACCATCTGATCTTTGACAAACCTGACAAAAACAAGAAATGGGGAAAGGATTCCCTATTTAATAAATGGTGCTGGGAAAACTGGCTAGCTAGAAAGCTGAAACTGGATCCCTTCCTTACACCTTATACAAAAATTAATTCAAGATGGATCAGAGACTTAAATGTTAGACCTAAAACCATAAAAACCCTAGAAGAAAACCTAGGCAATACCATTCAGGACATAGGCATGGGCAAGGACTTCATGACTAAAACATCAAAAGCAATGGCAACAAAAGCCAAAGTTGACAAATAGGATCTAATTAAACTAAAGAGTTTCTTCTGCACAGCAAAAGAAACTACCATAAGAGTAAACAGGCAACCTACAGAATGGGAGAAAATTTTTGCAAACTACTCATCTGACAAAGGGCTAATATTCAAAATCTACAAAGAACTCAAACAAATTTACAAGAAAAAAACAACCCCATCAAAAAGTGAACAAAGGATATGAACAGACACTTCTCAAAAGAAGACATTTATGCAGCCAACAGACACATGAAAAAATGCTCATCATCACTGGCCATCAGAGAAATGCAAATCAAAACCACAATGAGATACCATCTCACACCAGTTAGAATGGCAATCACTAAAAAGTCAGGAAACAACAGGTGCTAGAGAGGATGTGGAGAAATAGGACCACTTTTACACTGTTGGTGGGACTGTAAACTAGTTCAACCATTATGGAAAACAGTGTGACAATTCCTCAAGGATCTAGAACTGGAAATACCATTTGACTCAGCCATCCCATTACTGGGTATATACCCAAAGGATTATAAATCATGCTGCTATAAAGACACATGCACACGTATGTTTATTGTGGCACTGTTCACAATAGCAAAGACTTGGAACGAACCCAAATGTCCATCAACGATAGACTGGATTAAGAAAATGTGGCACATATACACCATGGAATACTGTGCAGCCATAAAAAAGGATGAGTTCATGTCCTTTGTAGGGACATGGATGAAGCTGGAAACCCATCATTCTCAGCAAACTATCTCAAGGCTAAAAAACTAAACACCGCATGTTCTCACTCATAGGTGGGAACTCAACAATGAGAACACTTGGACACAGGAAGGGGAACATCACACACTGGGGCCTGTTGTGGGGTGGGGGGAGGGGGGAGGGATAGCATTAGGAGATATACTTAATGTAAATGACGAGTTAATGGATGCAGCACACCAACATGGCATATGTATACATAAGTAACAAACCTGCACGTTGTGCACATGTACCCTAGAACTTAAAGTATTATTTAAAAAAAAAAAAGAAAGAAAGAAAAGGTCTCTCTGATGAGGTGACATTTGAGCACAGACCTGAAGGGACAAAGGGGCAAACCATGTAAATATCCAGGAAGAGGATACTTTGGGTTGAGAGGCCAGCAAGTATCAGGGCTCTGAGGTGAGAGCACACTACATGTGGCATGTCAAGGACGGACAAGAAGGCCAGTGTGGGAAAGAGGGTGTGAAAGGGCTAATGACAGGACATAAGGTCACAGAGGCCATTAGGGATTAGATCATATGGGACCTTGTGGACTTTTACTGTGAAAGAAGGAAACTGTTGAAGGATTTTGAGGGAAGAATGACATGATATGACTGCTTTCTTTAAAAGGATCACACTAGCTGCTCTTTTGAGAATAAATTATAAGGGGAATGAGGGTGAAAGCATGGAGATCAGTTAATAGGCTTCTGCAATAACTCTGTGTTAATTCAGACAAGAAATCATGGAGACCTGAACAAGGGTGATAATTGAAGATATAATAAGAAGTATTCAGATTCTGGTTATATTGTGAATGTCAAATTAACAGGATTTGATGATGAGATTGAGGCAGAATAGGGGTTGGTAAAAAACTATCACCATGGTCTAAATCTAGCTCATGCCTGTTTTTCTAAAGTTTTATTGGAGCACAACTACACCCATTCATTGATGTATTATCTATGACTGCTTGAGTCTGAATAGTCTACAAAGACACTATCTGGTCTTTAACAGAGTTTACTGGCCATTAATGTAGAGCAAGCCTGTCAGGTTTGGGTCTCAGGCAACTGCAAGAATGCAGCTGCCAAAACCAGGGAGTGCATGATCGTGGGAGAGGCAGGTTTGGAGAGAGACGTTCAAAGTTCAGTTGTTAACGTGTTAAGGCTGAGATTTCTGAGACATCCACGGGGAGATATCAGGCAGGCTGATCAAGAAACAAGTCTGAGTTCTGAAGTCAGAACTTCCAGCAAAGGATGGTATTGAAAGCCAAGGGAACAGATGTAAGTAGGGCTAATTGGAGTGGATTAGGCTCTGGAAAAACAAACACAAATAGCTTTGCCTCTCCTCTCAAAGAAGGTGGGCATTAGAAATATGAACAGGGATTTCCATTGTTATGCCACACAGTCAGAGAACCAGGTTACCCTGGCCTTTGGCCCTGGTAGTTCATACTGGAACCCAGCCCCCTACTCATCCCTCTAGAGTACTTAGGGGGTCCCTATGGGTAGAGAAAGGAAGAGGCCTGAGACGGAGGCAGTCTGGATCATTCCAACGTCATGATGCTGGGATGTTGAGGAAGAGCCAGTGAAGAAAAGTAATGAACAGGCAATGAGGAGAGAGGAGAACCAAGAGAGTAGTATCCCGAAGGCTGGTGAAGGATTTTATTATTTGATGAGTTAGTAAAAATAGAGTATGCTGGTGAAGGTGTGTTTCTCATCTCCTATTCTCTAGGTTCCTCTGCCATCCTGAATGGTAGTACTGTTATTGGAGATAACACAGGAGTCTTTCTGGGAGGGCTGCCGCAAAGTTATACCATCCTCAGGAAGGATTCTGGTGAGTTTAGTAAGGTATATTATATGTTGTCATCCAAACTTAGAATAGAACCAGTTTACATTATTTTAAAGTAAGAATAAGTATTATGTTCTACTTCATGCTATATTTTCTATATTAACGTGCCAAAAATTTCCTTTAGGTCTCTCTTTTTTTTTAAAGGAACCGTGTATTCCATATGACTTGTATTTATATTGTTAGTACCCAGTTCTTGATATATAAAAGGAATTCATTAAAACTTTTGCTGAAATAAATTATAATACTTTCAGTCAAAGGTATGTTATTTTAGGACTTATGCATCGTTTTTTGTAAGATTTTAAATTGAATGTGAAACAACACAGAAATGGAAAACTACGAGCTTGATTTATACTCTAAATAGGGTGAAGAACATTCCCTGAATACTATGTAATAGGCACTAAACCAATGCCTAGATATTCATAGATGAATAAAATGTGGTCTTTATCACAATAGAGGTCACAGGCGTATAAACAGGTAATTCCAACCTAATGCCATAAGTGCTATAATCGAGCTATAGACAAAGTGATTCTCATATTTTTAGAACAAGAGCACAAGAACATATTCTAAAATGCAACTAATTAAAACGAACATGAATGGAATTAACCTTAGGTAGGAAAAAATATCATCCTTCAAACGCAAACGCTAATAATTCTAGGATTGTTTCCCAAGTCCTCATTAAGAATCACAGGGTGCCTTCCAAGTCTCTCCCAGGAAGTTAAAATATAACTGCATAAATATTACAAATAAGCTAGGACCCAGATAAGTATAATTTGTTCATGGGTTGTAGTCTTCAGGGAATCATGATGAAGATCAAAAGGAATAGAAAGTGTTCATCAAATTTAGGAGAAGGGTATAATTGAATTCTCAAGGCTGATTATCGTTACCTCCTCAGAAATGTCTCTAGATTAGACAGGGTTTTCATTCAACTACTTGAGACTGATAGAGAAGTCCCTCTAGTGCGCGTGTGTGCGTGCCTGCACACACACACACACACACACACACACACACACACACACAGCCTTTGTTTTTTGCCCTTCTGGGAAATAGTATTTTCAGGTACTAGAAGGAGAGAATATCCTGATACTAAGTACCCTTCCTGTAAAGGACACATCTCCATTATGAATGAACAATTTTACTTTGTCTATGTAAATTGGCCTTATAAAACGCTCATAAACTCAAAGCTGAAAACTAAGCTTTGCCCTCATAGGAAAGGAGGTGGCTGTGTGAAATTTGACTTCAGTGTGCCTTCTCCTCCTCTTGATTTTTTTCTTGCTTTTTCTCTAAATCACTCATTTGCACATTTTCTGTTTCAACCTTCTGTTATCACCCTATTCACTTTATTTATGAACCCCACATCTACCTGGTCTGGAGAGTTCCACATTCAACATCAACACTATATACATTTCCAGAAAGTGAAACCAAATTATTGATTTACTTCAGTAACAGACTGGTTCATAGATGAGGAATCTAAACTACAAACTACGTATTAAATAAAAACACTCCTTTCAAATCTAACTTTTAAAGTTATAGTGCTTTATCTTTGAGGCTAGTGGCAGATGAATTTTCTGTGTTAGTTGAAAAGGCAATACTCTTGCTACTGCAAAACCAAGGTTTCTGCATAAACATCTGTTTCTGCAGATATGATGGGTTTGAACCAGTGCTAAACATTATAATTGCTATCATTTACTATAGCTGATGGTGTGGTGTTTACATGAATCATTAAGAGGCTTGCAGTAAATAGGTGGTAAGAGCTAGTGCCTATTTCTTTGATTTTAATGGCACATAAAATTAATTGCTTGAAAAGAATCTTTCAAAATACATATTTCTTGATATCTATAAACTTCTGCAGAGATAATCCAAAAGGGTTTTGTGGGCTGTCTCAAGGATGTACATTTTATGAAGAATTACAATCCGTCGGCTATTTGGGAACCTCTGGATTGGCAGAGTTCTGAAGAACAAATCAACGTGTATAACAGCTGGGAGGGATGCCCTGCCTCATTAAATGAGGGAGCTCAGTTCCTAGGAGCAGGTAATGCTCTAAAAAAGACATGAGTGTTCACTTAAAATCTATGTTCTATCCTTTGTATAATTTCATCTCTCCTGTTTGATTAACTTGACCTCATATGAACCTAGTATCACAGAAATACCTAGTTATTCCAATGGTGCATACAAATATATTCTGGATGTCTGAATATGCAATATAAATTATAAGACTTATAAGTATACATCCATGTATAATATCTCTGGTAGCCCATGCAGTTCTTGATTTACATATGTTAACATTACCAATATCCATTTGCAAGTCAGTTGTTTGGAAACTAGAATGCAGTTAGAAATGTGTACTTAGAATGCACTCAGAAAGATGTTTCAAAGAGTTTTGTTTACTAGGTTAATCCACAAATCCCTATTTATCTCATTATGTAGAAGAACAATATACTTAAGAGTTAATTCTCGGCTAAGTAATGGGTTAAGTAGGCCATTGAAAGAGAGCTGGAGACTAGAACCACTATCCCTGCCATTGCTCAAAAGGCTACAATGAAAGGGGAGGTGTAAGTGTCTGTAGCTTACCCCTGACACACACACTGAGTCTCTGCCTGATCAGAGCAGAGACTTCCACCCAGGGGAAGGGGAGAGGGATGATAGTGGCTTGGAATACCTGGCTTGTTCATCAAATAAAAACCCATCTCTGCCTCTTACATTTATAGCTAAGTTGGTTGGTTATTAAGTTGCTTAAACTGCCTTCAGCACAAAAAGGCATATGATATTAATAATATAATCTGCACTTTTTTTATTGTTCTGTTTTCATCAAGGTCATTCTGAGTTTCTTTCAGTCAATGCAAACTACTTATTGTTAATACTTACCTAAATCAGTAATAATCATACATGATGCAGACAACCAATGATTTAGAGAGGAAATTTCTTCCTCTTTAGAAAGTATAATATCAGAGCAAATTTTTTCCTCTTAAAAAGTATAATATCTATCAAAGTCTTTCTTAATATATCTAGGTCTTTCTGTCACTTCTGTACAGTTAAAAAAGGGGTTTCTTAACATTGATTTGCATCTTCTTTTGTGAGATTTACTCAGTGGCAGAATGTGTCCTAGAGTTTCTTATCACCCTTACAATGCTGACAATGTTGTATTACACATGCTAACATGTACATGTCTTTTATCTTTAAAGGGTTCCTGGAACTTCATCCATATATGTTTCATGGTGGAATGAACTTTGAGATTTCCTTTAAGTTCAGAACTGACCAATTAAATGGGTTGCTTCTTTTCGTTTATAACAAAGATGGACCTGATTTTCTTGCTGTATGTAAATTACTTTGATTAAAATTACTTTAAAATATCAGACCCAACTATAAAATAAATAAACCATGTGTTGGCATTACACTTAATTGGGGTTTCTTTACAAATTCACGTTTGTTTTCTTTTTTTTTTCCCAAAGTCATTTTTAGTTTGGAAGTCCTGTGAAATATTTTGTATTTTATTATCCTAGTAATTTTTTAAAATGATAATTATAACAATTATCACTTTAAGAAAACAGACTAGATATAAGGAATTAAGAAAATCCAATTTAGTATCTTAAGATATGAAAAACACTATTTCCCTCACTATCTTTTGATATGAGTTTCAAAAGAATATATATTATATATTTTTCATATGACATATAGATAATAAAGTATAAAGATACAGTGAACACTCCTGAATCTGCCACCACATCTGATAACTAAATATTATCATTTTTGGTCTATCTATAAAGTCTTTCCTGTCCTGCTTCCATCTCCTTTTAGATGTTATATGTAATCAGAATTTTGTGTTTGTTATTCACATGCATTTTTATAGTTTGAACACCTAATGAATGCCTACAAATTCTTGCTTTTGAAATTTATAAAATTTGTTTTATACTCTCTCTTTAGCACTCAACATTGTTTCTGAGTCATTTATGTGTCCACACAGGTATACATTTTCTTGGTTGTGTAGTATTTCTCTTCTCTTACCAGTGATGTATTGGTTGTTCCCATGTTTTGCTACAATGAATAAAACTGCTATAAACATTTTTATACATTTCTCTAAATACAATGGGCAATTGTAACTGCTTTTCCTTGTCTTTAATCATTAATCTGATACCACTGTCAAGTATGTTATTAAAAATGTTAAAAGTTGTTTTAAATAACTAGCATAGAAACAGGAGAAAAATATGAACATCTTACCCTTAGATTCTTGATTTCTAAACAAATAGACAATTAAATACAAGTCTTGGTGATTTTAAAAGTCTAAGATACGTTCACTTTTTTTTTTTTTTTTTTTTTACATTCCTAGTATATACAATGCCAATATTGCTAAGAAGGGAAATGGAAATTTATCCCTTCATAGTATTTATTAAAATTTCTGATTCTTTAAATATTTATTTGTCCTCTTGTGTATTGTTGGCTTCTTTCTCTGAAACATAATGTCCATGAATCCAAGGACCTTGGTTTTCTTCTTTGTAGTTGTATCCCCAGTGCCTAAGCCTTAGCAATTATCATGTTAACCAGTGTTGTTGAATGAATGAGTGAGTGAACATGTGAATGAGCTCATGCTGTGGTGACCTTCACTGAGCATCACTGAGTCATCTACATGTGCATATACTGTGGAGGATACAAAGATGTTTACCATTTGGCTCCTCCTCTTGAGGACCATATGCCTGCACTGGAGGTCTATACGCCTTACTATGACACGCTTCCACCCTCCACCTTCCTCCATTCATTGCTTTGTTACAGTATTAAATAATACTGTTAACTTTAAGTAACTTGACTAAAAAAATAAAAAATTAAGACTGGGTACAGTGGCTTGCTCCTATAATTCCAGCACTTTTAGAGGCCTGGGATTACAGGAGGATAGCTTGAGGCCAGTAGTTCTAGACCAGCCTGGACAATATAGTGAGACCCTTTGTCTGCAAAAGTACAAATAGAAGTAAAAAATTGTCCAGGCACTGTGGCTAGTTCTAGCTACTTGGGAGGCTGAGGCAAGGATTGCTGAAGACTGGGAGTCTAAGGCTGCAGTGACCTGTGATTGCACCTCTGCACTCCAGCCTGGGCAAGAGTGCTCTGTCTCAAAACAAACAAACAAAAAAATCAATACACTTACATTAATATATACTGAGTGCCCACTATGTGCTTGGCTTTCTTTTAACACTTCCCATGCAACTGTAAAGGAAGCAGTCTTTCATAAACCGTACATTACAGTCTGCCATATCTGAGGACTGAGGCTGCTCACAGATTACCCCTCAACAACTCTTTCTATTATACTGACTTACTTCAGTATGCATGGTTATCCCCTGGAACTTGATAAACTCAGAATGTTTCCATTGCCAAAACCTTAAATCTCAAAATATAACCTCATATCCCTCTAGCTCTCACAGTCTCTCATTAAGTTCACCAAGGCATTGACACCATTGACTATCAGCCCACTTTCTAGTTAACTCACTCCTTACCTGAGCCACCATAATGTATTTTTTCGACAGTATTTCTACCAATGCCCTGATTTTGTATCTTGTATTGGACTTCACAAACCTTGATCAATCAGTCTAGCCACCTCGCTTCTCAGTTCTAGTAGCTAGATTGCTAAACACCAAGGGAAAACTAATACGGGCATGAGAACTTGTTTTGAGCTCTCCAATTCTTTTATTAAACAATATCTATTGTTTACAGGATTTTCTAATGTATTTTAGATGTAGAAAGTGAAAGAAAAAGAATCTTATTATCTAGAAACACTATAACCTGAATGTCGTCAGGTAGTCCCACACTCTCCTGATAAAAACAAGCGTACATATTCAACTTTCAATCTCTCTATCAACTTGACTGTATCTGAGGCAAGCCAAATTTAACTCTCTACTGACTCAGGGGAACAAATAACAATTACCATGCTTACAACTAAAGAAAATATGTCTACCATCATCCTAGATTCTATCCGTTCTTCTGCAAGAACTTGTTCTACAGTCTCCCCTCTTTGTATGTTCAACTATTCCCTCTCAATTGGCTCTTTTCCCTCAATATATGGAATGATTGAAATTTATTTTCCTTAGTGTTTTTTCTTTTGTCTATGAAGCCTCCTCCACTGTACTTTTCCTTACCTTCACGGTCAAGTGCATTGAAAATGGTTACTTTTGTTATTGCCACTTTTTCACCTCACTTCAGTCCCTAAAATGACTGTACATTAGGTTCCTGCCACTACCGCACCTTCCTACAAAATCACTTTTCTGAAGTGGTCAATGACCCCCGCATTTCCTAGTCCAGTGATATTTATTTCTTATCTTATTTGTTCTTTTTCTGCTATTCTCTGTTTTTTTTCTTATTCTTCCCTACTGATTTTCCAAAACATTAGTTTCTCCTGATTTCATTAAGTTCTCTTAGCTTCTTTAAGGAGATCATTGTCACTTAAAAGAACTGTTTTCTACCATGCTGTCCCTTTAAAACATTAGTCTTGCTGAGGACACTAATCTTTTCCCTTTTATCTCAGTCTTTTTACACTCACTGAATAATCTTATTTATTTTGTGATGTATTTTCTTCATTTTACTGGGCCATCCCCAAACTGCATATCTTTATGTTTGACTTCCTCAAAAAGAGTTTCATCTGGATGTTTTATAGGCATTTCAAACTCAATATATCTAAAATGAACTCCCCCCTCCTCCTTGTCGACAACAACCCTCAGCCTTTCTTTCAAATGCTTTTCATAACGTGATGATGGCAGAACACTCTGCTACTTATCCAAAAAAGATGAGAGGTGTTCTTAATTTCTCTTTCATTCATCTAACTCGTTTACCTTTTTACCAGGTCCTAATGAGTTGCTTTTACAAATACTTCTTAGATCGAGTCTTCCCTTTCATCAGCATCATCATTATCCTTATTTTAAAGACTCTCAATATGTTTTCACAATTAAATGGATTTCCTAACGCATTTCCTGAATTGTAGATGAGATTTTGTTTTCAGTATGTACTTCTTATTCTGGCAAGGTAAGCTATTAGTGCAAGGTAATAGTGGAAAGAATATGAGTTATGATTTCAGACAGACACCAAACACTCTTTCCATACCAGACCCTCCTATCACTGAAAGTCCTTTAAAATCTGGCTTCTACATAGCTGGCAAGACACTACCTCAGCTCCTACCTCCATATGTACCCCTTGTCTTACCTAAGTTGGTGCCTTTCTCTAAACCTGATGTTCTCATGTGGTGCATATTAGTCCCTCTTCTTGGGGGACCCTCCATGAATCTGATATACTTTCTAAAATCTTACTTTAAACCTTTCCCAACTTCCAGGGAGCAAAAAGCCTTCTCTGTTCTCTGCTTTCACTTTACCCCTTTCCTGTCTTGATTGTAGTATTGCTCCCACATGTTTGCCTCTGCTACTAGACAGCATGACTCTTAGGAGCAGTGTTTACCTTAGAGCAGCAGGTATATGGCACATTGTAAGAGACTCGGTATTTATTGAATAAGGGGATAGACAAATGAACAATTGCTTACCTGAGATCCTTCCTGAAGATGATACTTTTATGGAAAAATCCATAGTTTGCATCTGGCATGATTTAATTTGTTTTACTTAACTGATCTCAAGATTTTAAATATCCTATGGTCACTGATATGTTTCTAACAAAGTAAAAATATATTAGGTATAATAATTATGAGATATTTTGAAGGAAAATCTATGAACTTATTTTTTACTATGAAAATTTGGGTGAAATATGTTCACATTAGAAAATGGTACAGTCATCTAATAGAATACACATAGAAGCAATTATGTTAAAGATTTAGGATAAAACTGAAATATTGAATCAAAATATGTCTTACAAATTTGAAATTGAGTTCACTAGCCAGTTAAAATAAGCTTAATCAGGCTTGACATTTCATTTTCTTATTGTCTTGTCATATTTTCCCCCAAATTAAATTGATATATGAAGTAGTATTTTCTCATTTTCTAAAAATTCAAAGAGTCATAGTTCAAACTGTTCTGTTCTCTTCAGTCATTCAGTCACTTACACAGGGCTTTAATCTTTTAACTATGTTGCAGCAAAAATAAACCTTAGGTCTATATAACATTGCATCACATCGTCTAATCATCACTAGATACGAATTTGTTTACATCAATACAACGT
The DNA here is from genome assembly GCF_000951035.1 of Colobus angolensis palliatus. Taxonomy (NCBI): domain Eukaryota; kingdom Metazoa; phylum Chordata; class Mammalia; order Primates; family Cercopithecidae; genus Colobus; species Colobus angolensis. The sequence continues at coordinate 3,344,950 of NW_012121932.1, read as the reverse complement.
TCTTCATGTCAGCTATAAGCTTGAAAAGGATTTCCTATGTTCCTAGGCAGAAACTTAGGGTAAAGTGACACATTTCTATAGAGTGCTTTCAGGGAACTGTTTTACTTTTCTTCAAGAAATTGTCCTTCTGCTCTCTCCCAAACTGCCCTTCTGCAGCCTTTTTATATACCTACTTTCTTTTTTAATATAAAATACAGATGGAGCTGAAAAGTGGAATATTGAGCTTCCGGTTAAATACCAGTCTTGCCTTTACACAAGTGGATCTATTGCTGGGGCTAGCCTATTGTAATGGAAAGTGGAATAAAGTCATTATTAAAAAGGAAGGCTCTTTCATATCAGCAAGTATGAATGGACTGATGAAGCACACATCGGAGTCCAGAGCCCAGCCACTGGTAGTGAATTCACCGGTTTATGTGGGAGGAATCCCACAGGAGCTGCTGAACTCTTATCAACATCTGTGTTTGGAACAAGGTAAGTTCCATCTGGAGGAATTCACAAATCCATACAGCCCTAGTGCTGACAGATTTTGGTGGTTCTGTGTTTCAAGAGATAGCAATAGATTCAGGCTAAAAGCAGCACCCAACAACACCCCTTTTTCTGGAGAAATTTAAACCCTAAAAACAAATGGAACACTTCTTCAAATAGTTTTGTGTGTTACCCTTAACAGTATGGCATCATTTATAATCAGCATATTTATTTCAATATGTCCTCGGTAAATAGTAATTAATATACATATTATTATTGTGACATGTAATTATATATGTGGTATATAATTATATATACATATATTAATTACGATTTATTGAAGAAATATTACAATAAATATGTTGATTATAAATAAGGTACCTGAGGTGCTTCCCAGAGATGATATTTATATGGAAAAATTTGTAATTTGTATATTTATTATATGCATTATATGCATATTATATAATGCATATTTAAAATATATAATGCAATTATATGTGAGATATATAATTATATATGAATATATGTGTATACATACATAATTGAATATAATATATAATTATATATAATTCATATAAATGTATTTCCTCATATGTTGGATAGTGATCATTATTTGTATTTACAGATGAAAAAATAAATTAAGTTGGTATGCATAACTAGTAAAAAAGGTCAATGCAATTCATTGCCCTTTCTTTCTTTGACATAAATGCTAATTGTCTCCATAGGTTTTCAGTAGAGCTTTCATGTGTAAAAATAATGTGGGGTGTATTTGGTTGACTTCCAAACATACTCCTGAAAATCTATATATTGTAGGTTATCAGTAACCATAAGAGAAAGGAAAAGTGCATTACTTTTAGTTTAGGTAAGAAGTTAACTCATAGAAGTTTGAATGTAATCAGAGAAATAATTAATTTGAAAAGGCAAACAAAATCTGTGTATCATTTCTTGTGGCAGTCATGGTTCTGAGAGCTTACGTGAGAATAGGTGAGTCAGTTATTACTAACAAGTGCGTTAGGCATTATTATTTATATCCTCATTACAGATGAGGAAACTGAAGAACAGAGAGGAAGGTAACTTTCCCAAGGTCACATGGCTAGTAAGCAGATAGAAAGACACTAAGTCTCTCTCAGGCAGCCTGGTATAACGTCAACTCTCCTTATTACAATCAAGGCTCTCTTTTATGGGCATTGGTCAATGCTCCTTTGTAAAGTGGGGAATGCACAGTAACTTCCAGCATGGGACCAAGCACACTTCCAGGTGTGGAAAAGGTCCTTTACGGAGTTTAAAATCTATGTACCCTGAATGGTTAAAATTTTCATGAAGCAGTCTTTGCCTATTTGGTAAGTACATAAAGATTTAAATGCCTTTGAATAGAAAATATATGGCAAGCTCTTAGGAGACTTTTAGAAGGGTAGTAGTAAGGAGTTAATGAATAACTGGGGTGTAAGACAGTAATGACATTTTCAAGGCACTTAAGGTGTAACAGCAGCTAAAAATATTACATTCGTATAAGAACTTCTCTAGGTTTTCAGGTTTCTGAGGTTAGAAAGAACTTGAAAACCCTTTGTATGAGTGAGATTACTTAATCCTGTTTGCTTCTGGGAAAAATAAAATGAAGATGAGAAACAAAAACCCTGCATATACAACCTTGTTCTTTGAATTACCCCTAAACCCATTATTATTGATGGTCCTAAAGACATGGTTAAAACTGAAATTGTAAGATAATAACAGAAGTTTAAAATATTGCCATAGACCCAAAGGGAATAATTTTACCTACATGCTATGACTAAGTCTGTGATACTGGAAGGTGTTTTATTTATGAGTAATATTAAATGTTTATTAGTGTAGTACATCCATATCAGTGGTTCTCAAAACACTGAAAAAATATTGACGTATGGTCGCTGGAACATGGAAGTCAAAATTAGCTATTATTATTACTATTCAAGATACATTGACATCACCTGGAATGGTTATTAAAAATACAGATGTTAGGGGCCCTTGTCCTCTAAGATTCTGACTCAGATGCTTTGAGAGACACTGATCTATATAAATAACTGCATGTTTTATACGATGATCAGGGAGACTAATCACAATACAGAGGTGCAGCATGAACATAGTCAATTACAGTTAAAATGAATCATGTTCACTTAACGTATTTCTTTCAACCCACTATCGATTGTCTTAAAAACCTTTTTCCTTTCCTCTGCTTCTTAATTAGCACCTTTTTTTCATCAGAAGCTCTATTTTTTGGTCATATGAGTACTACTTTTTTTTTTAATACACTAACATTGTAATCTTCTCCGAATCAGATGAAAGACTAATTTTATTTCTTGTTTTGGAAATGCTGGGCAACATAATTTGCTGAAGATGTGCCAGCTCGGATGATGAGAGTTTATCTTCTTAGAATGATCAGTGAGGATAATCATTTACATCCAGGTTGGGCATGCCTGGGTCTGGCATGTAGTCTCACAGGCAATGCTCTGCCCAAACCCCTCCATGGAGAGGGAGGGAGTGGGGGCTGAAAGTTAGCTGGCCTGCCAAGTCAAGCACCCTGCAGCAGTATTGCCTTCCCTAGAAGACGGGCTAATGTTTTCCTGATTAGTCACCCTAGAGCTCTGGGCTACCTTTTAGGCATTTAGAGGCCCAGGGGTGGTGGCATGGATGGGGATTTTTTTGGATTCTCACAAGGGTAGTGGAGTAAGAAAATAAGGCATTTCTACTCCTCTCACAAACATCCCCTTTCTCCTCTTGTCCTCACATCCCATTCAAATGTTTTAGGTGGCTGGGAGCATTTCTGGTGGTATAGAGTTGAAAGCATGGGACAACATTAACTGAACTCTTTGGTTGCCACCGGAAGGATGCCACTGGAAGGAGCTCAGCAGCTTCAAGAGCTCAGCAGTCTCCAAGGCCTGGGGCCAGAGGACCATTTCCTTAGGAGGATTCCTACTTACAAACTTCATTTCATAACTAACTCTCTGGGCCTTTTTCTTCATCTCCAAAATGAAGAAAGACGTATCTCCCTGGGCTTTCCCAAATTGAAAATTTCATCTTGTGAATTAATTTTTATTATGGTTTTTGTTAAATTTTTAATTTTTAAAACATTATGGTAAAATATAGGTAACATAAAATTTACCATTGTAACTATTTTTAAATGTACAGTTTAGTGGCATTAGGTACATTCACACTGTTTTGTAGATATCACCATCGTCCCTCTGAAGAACTCTTTTCATCCTGCAAAGCTAAAACTATGTACCCCTCAAAACATAATGTAGCATTTCTTATAACAGCACTTGTTTGCCAAGCTGCCCTTCCACTGTTCTCATTTTGTTGGTAGGGAAGGTAGGGTACAGAGAATTTTGATACTACAGCTATGTGCCATCAGAAAATTACTACTGTTGAGTAAATTAAAATTCTTAGCTTCTGAATTTGCCAGTCAATGATTTTATATTGAGTTTTGTTGCTTTCAATTCAATTCACCCAACTTATTGAGTGTCTACTGTGTGTTTAAGATAGACTAGCAGTATCGATCAGTCAGGATTAAAAAAATGTGGATAATAGTAAAAGACATTTAAAAAGAAAGAGGCTGCAACTTAATGTGTTAGAAGGCATAATAGCACATCATATAAATGCTGAGCAGAACAATATGGTCATTGTTACTATTAACTTATTTTACTGTTATGCATTGCATTATATTTTATTTCCATTTCCTGCTGCTGTGCTTTAATCTTGAAAAGAGCTGATCATGTGTTTGAGGCCTTTCAAACTTTACAGTGTTTTTGTTCAGAGAGAGAGAACATGCACGCTACAGCAATCTCAAACTAGGTCCTGTTTGTCCCAATTTCGTGCAGTTTTCTGCACAGAGTACTGCCAGACTTCACTGAGCTGATCTCTGTTTTCACAAAATAGCATGTAATTCAAAGCCACTGCTATTCCCTGGCTGACTGGATGCCTTTTTTGTTTGCTGTCTAACAAAAAAGTGGTGAATACTCTAAATTCATTTCATCCGCATTATCTGTTAAACTTCACAGAATGGTACTACACACTGGGTGTTCTAAGGTCACCTGTGTAGAAGACACATTCCATGAAATCTCATGGTGTTGCTATTGCCAACACTGAAGGCTGGCCCCTGTCATGCTAATGAGGATGTAAAACTGGTGACCATTTTGTATTTTCAAGATTATGGAACTCTGTGGAAAACGATAGAGTATAGTGACAGCTCTTCTGTAGGCTGCTGTAACTCGGGCTAAATTCTGTACCTCTGAAGTGCTTGTTATGCAATTCATGGCAATATTTCAGGATTCTAATATATTTTGAAATTATGTTCTCTCTCTGGCTATTCTGCTTAAAATCCTCAGAGTGTATTTTTCCCCAATGAGTTTATTGACTAATCATGCTAATTCAAATATTATTTTTTGGCATTTAAAACTGACTTATATAGTCACTTAATTTTTCAAAATTAGGAGACATGGGGCTATCCTCCTACCATAATATGAAGTTGCCTAAATTTTCTTTTATGGGAAGAAACAGAATTTAGAAAATGTGGGCCTAAAGAGGTAAAATAAATACTTTTTCAGTACCAGAAGTTAAATTAGAATTATCCATGAATGTGTTTTCCCAATAACAGAACTATATTTCTTTGCAACAAATTAGCTTGATAAAATGTAGGAGGCATAAAATGTTTCCCAGGAAAGACTGAAAGTCTAGCAATTGTGTCTAACCACCCCCCTTCCTCAAAATGTAGTACTGCAGAGGACAAAAATGATTGGTAATTAATGACTCAAGCCCTTTATGCGATACTAATCCCTTACTATTTGCTAGGTTTCGGTGGTTGCATGAAGGATGTTAAATTTACACGGGGTGCTGTCGTTAACTTGGCATCTGTGTCCAGCGGTGCTGTCAGAGTCAATCTGGATGGATGCCTATCAACTGACAGTGCTGTTAACTGCAGGGGAAATGACTCCATTCTGGTTTACCAGGGAAAAGAGCAGAGTGTTTACGAGGGTGGTCTCCAGCCTTTTACAGGTAACGTGGAGGTCCTCTAAATTAAATGTTGCATGTTTCTTATTCATTCCCCTTTCCCTCCCTGCCAGTCCCTTATTAGTTTATATGAGTATTATTTTAATCTTGCTGCATCTTATTTCCATTTAAGAATACCTGTATCGGGTGAGAGCCTCTCATGAAGGAGGTTCAGTATATAGTGACTGGAGTCGAGGACGTACAACGGGAGCAGGTAAATATTTACCTTCAAATGCATATGTGCACACACACATGCATGTATTTGTGCATATATATAGAAGGAAGGACTGTTACCCTGAAGTAGTAATATTTTTGTAGTCTTCTGACAGAATATGCCTTGGTTTGAAAATACATCTGTCAATGGCTAAAATGCTTAGTAGATCAGTGCTTTTGATTTGTCAAGAATTCACTAAATATTTACTCAGAATTGATCCTTTCCTCTTAGGATGCAGAAGAAAGGAAAGTTCAGGTTGTCTTACGGATGTAATAGCCCCACCTACCTAATATGTCTAAGGATAGGTAACCTTTACAGATGGCGTAGGTAGCAAGAAGTTGAAGTCAGGGATTAGGATTATCCTTGGAAGGGAGTGGCACCCTCTTGACTTTCTCCTAGAAAGCACATTGGAAACCTGCAACTGGTTGGAATCAGGTGTGTCTATGACATCATTGCAGATGTTTTTCCTGTTGTGGACTGTTAGAATCTTTAGAATGATTCTCCCAAGAGAGAAAAAGTTGCTGATTGGTTTAATTTATTTTGAGTTGGAAAAGAACCAATTAGGAGACAGTATGCATTAGACCTAATCTCAGACAATTGACTTGTTTTGTACTTCTGACTGGCCACAAAATCTTTCCCCATAATACCCCCACAGGAAGGCATTCAGCACAGAGTTTTGTGAATCAGTGGCATTCTACCATTTTGGGTCAAATATTTGTCAGGAAACTGAACATATCTCCAAATGATTGCCACTTATGTCTCTGTAAAAAAGTTTATTCAGCGAGTAACAATTTGTCTAAAGATGTGTTTCCATCAAGATATTCTCTTATACTTAATCTACAGTGGGTTACTATCCCAGGTATCCTTTGAGGAACCTTCTTAATATAAAATATAATTAAACACTGAGATGAGCAACTAAGAATAATTTTCAAGACTCTCTACCCACATATTTTCCAGAAGAGGACAACTTGACACTTTTCTAGGATGATTTAAATTATCACCTATTTATAGGCAAGACAATGAGCTGAATGATCTCTTAAAATCCTTTTCAACTTCAGAGCTAAGAGAAAGCTCCAATATAAAATACTCACTTGTTACTGACATGGTCTCTCCTCCTGTTTCACACCCTTCTACTTTATTAACAAATATAAAGCCTGCTTTGAGTATAATTCAGCAACGTTAATAGGTGTCTGGAAAGCACATTGCTTACTTAGCTTAATAGTCCCCATTTTGAGTACTACTGAGAAAGTACACAAATAGAGCTCTGAATTTATAGCAATGATCTGACCACAGTCCTATGCCATAAATTCATATTTACAATCTGACCACAACACTGAGCAGCTACATGCTCCCAAGGGTTGGAGAATAATTGCACTATTTAATTATTTTTGAGTCAGTTTTGCTCTGTCCCTTATGAGAAGACCATCTGTTAGACAGTACTGTACTTTGCCCTGTACCACATTTCAGAACTAATAAAATCAACATCACTCCCATTGTCCCTTTCCTTGCAACTCGATCGTGTGGCCTGTGTGTTTTCTGTAGGTGCCCGTGGTGTTTAAACTGCTCAGAGAGTGGTTCTCCCCTTTGGTGTGTCCTCTTATCCTTTATGTTCACTCTGTTTCCCTTAAAGCTGTCCTGTTTTATCAGTCTGGACAGTAAAGTCGGAGAGGAGGAGATTTGATGTGGAAAAACTAGAGTGATCCTCCATCGACAGGGCTCAGGAGTCCATGAGCAGCTAGAGCAGGTCTCTCATCCATCATCCTGCCACAGAGTTCCTTGGGCTCTTTCTTTGTGTCCCCAGTGCACTCAGCTGTGATGAAGTTTTTACTGATCAGAACTGTAGAAATGCCTAATAAATAGTTAAAGGTTATAGATTTTTTAAATTAGGGGGCTCAGCTTGTAAGTAAGATTTTGTAGCTCTTTTAAACTTCCTCATTTTGTGATACTATTTTGAGATATTCTGCAGAATAAATATTTGAAAATGACTTTGTAGAATCTCAAGGGCACCAGCTCCTTTACCCCACCCCCCTACCCCCAAAAACTGCAATTCAGAATATATTCCATATATCATATCTGGTAGAACTTCGTTTTTTAAAAATTAATTAGAAAAACAATTGCATTTGGAAAATGGGTCCAGGCATTCAACTACAACACAATCACATTTGTGATCTTTTTTGGCTAATACATCGAAGATATAAAAGTGTCAAACCACCATGTATAATAACAGTCTAATTATCTTGCTTCAAAGGGGGTACATCATTATATTGCTTGAACTTGTTATCTGCCTACCATCCACCTCCTTCTTTATGAGTGATGTTTAAACATGTCTGATACATTAAATGTTTTTGGAAAACCTGGACTAGACTTGAAAGAATGTTATGTCGATGGAGTTTTGATGGTTTTGAAATATCGCTTAAACTGAATGGCTCAAGATGTGCAGTCATATTAAATCAATGCTGAAAAGTTACAACTCTAATAAATTGTATTTATGCTAATGGTTGAGTCTGATTTACTGCGGCCATTAAAAGTGAAGAATAGGAGCAATAGTCTTCTCAGAACTGCCATTTTCCCTGTTTTCTCTTTTATTCCTTCACAGCTCCACAAAGTGTGCCAACTCCCTCAAGAGTCCGCAGCTTAAATGGATACAGCGTTGAGGTGACCTGGGATGAACCTGTTGTCAGAGGAGTAATTGAGAAGTACATTCTGAAAGCCTACAGTGAGGACAACACCCGTCCACCCCACATGCCCTCTGCCAGTGCTGAAGTTGTCAATACAAGCACCCTCACAGGTAAAGGCGATTCTTTAACAGAGTAGATCTTATTAACTTCCTTTTTGTTTGAATTTTAAATAAAAATCTTCTGCAAAGGTTTTTTTTTATATTTATTAAATATAAGTGTATTTTACCTGATTAAGAAGAACAACTATCTAAAGTAGTGGAAGCCTACATCTACCTAGGATAAAAAGGATAATTCTACAATGTGCATGGGCTCTCATGGATAATTTTATTCTAAGGTAGAGATTCTCTCCATCCCCCAAAGATTACATCATAGGTGGCTGTAGCCCTTTAACACCTTATAGACATCTTTTGGAAATCCTAGGTATACATACTTATTTCACAAAGCAAAACTTTACTCTTTGGGACTAGCCCCAGTTCACACCACTATTATTTATTGTAAAATTGCTGATTAAACCTAATTATCTCAAGGTGGAGGAGTCTTAGAGCCCTAGTTATTTGGACTGGCAAATCAGTGAATCGATTTCTCACAGTGCGGTGTGCCATGAAGAATGATTATAATGAAATATACTCATACACACCACTAACACATCTCACACTCAAATTCATGCATGTGTATTAAGAGCATTTTTCAACTTCATGAAATATTAAAGCACATTTAAAGGGAGAGTTGAATTTAAACCTTTGATAAAAAGAAAGTAAATGTTCAACTTTGACAGAAAAAACATTTTCCTCTATCAAAAAATCTTGTAACATGAACCATCAGAATGGATGTTAGAAAAGCCTTAAATATTTCCCCAACATACCTGCTGGTCAGTTCCCTCAAGACTTTGCTTCCTTTTTTTAGACTCTTTGGAATGTACAGCCCAAATATACCACCAACTTTTAGCAAAAGAAAAACAAACAAATTCACACCCTTCACTTCTTTCCTATTTTACCCTCCTTATAAAAACCCAACCTGATTAAGCCCACAGCTTGCCTTTTCACAGGTTGCACATGGTAGCTATATGGGCTAGAAAATATCAAGTAGTTTATTGCTAAAAATGCTAAACCCCACTTTCAAATGAGCACTCAGTAATGACGCCAATCCTACTATATTTCCAGAACAGTCTCCTTCTCCCATTCTCCTCATTAAATATTTTATATTTTCCCAAACTATACACATGCTATCTCCCTTTCTCATCCCACTCAATTGACAACGTTCTATTTTAGATCAAATTAGACACCACAGAAAAAGCAAGATTTTGTATAGGATTTCTGTTACTTTCTTACTACCAAATGTACATATTAATTGCATTTTTCTGCCTGATGGAGTTGTTATTAGGGGTTGGATGAATGAATGCATGCTAAAACACTTAAAAACATTTTGACATATAGGAGGTGTGTGCTATGCTATCATTTTCTTTTTATTATTATTTTTTATTTTCACACTGTTTTCCTTTCTGTTTTACAAGCTTCTCTTATCCTATCGAAAATAGAAATCTTCACAAGTCCTCTGTACCCTGACTCTTCCTGTTTTTTCAGAGATGTTACTGATAGCTTATCTTCTTTTCACTCACATTTTTAACGCCTCTCTCTGCTGCAGTAGAGTATGGCCCAAGGACCAGCATTACTAGCTTCACGTGGGAATTTATTATTAATGCACATTCTTCTGCCCACCTGAAACCCACCAAAGCAGGCACTCTGCAGGGTGGCTTAGCAGTCCTTGTTTTAACAAGCCCCCAGGTACACCTGATGTATGCCAGAGTTTAAGAACCACTGACTGAGTGGATTCCTCTCAGGGCCATTCAAACTCCTTTATCTCCCATTGTTAAAAACCAACACACTAACCCAAACTAATCACAAAAATCTTCGTTCTGTCCAAACTCCCTGCTGTTGCTCCCTCTCTCCTCCTCTCGGCCTTCGTCTGGCATGAAGTATCTAAACTCATTTTGTCTTCACTTTATCTGGCCTCTGCTCATTACTTTTGTGATGAGCACCAAGAACTACTGTGTTTACACAGGCAAAAAACACTTGGCGCTCGATGTCTTCACCACTCTTCAGCATTCTCTACAGTAACTCTCTCATCATTTCTTGAAATATTTCTTCACTTCTATGACTCTTCTGCTTACCTCTGCATTCTCCAGGGACCCTGTTCTCAGTATCCTTTGCTCACTTCTTCCAAAGTGTGATGACATATTGAAGAGTCTCAGGATTTAGAACTGGGCTGTCTCCTCTTTCTCTTTCATTTTTTTTCTGGCTTGCTCCAAAAACCTTATTGATTCTCGTAACATCAAATACCAGACAGCTGCTGCTGTTGACTCCTAATTAAACATCCCACCTAGACATCCAAATGCCTGCATCCTAATAGGCATGTGGACACAGTGACATTTCCAACTGGATGTCTCCCACCTTCTATACTTGCCAGACCTCAACTCTTGATTCTCTTGCATTCTCGTAGATACCTCCAGCCACCCAGTCAAGAAAGTCTGAGAGTTACTCTGGACTTTCCACCTCCTTCACACGTCATATCCACAGTTGTCATTCTATTTCTTAAAATATGTGTGAAGTTCATCCATTTCCCCTCTAATCTACTGGTCAGCCCAAACCACTACCATCTTTTGCCTGGACAACTGCAATACTTATATTCATCTTTCTCATAGCCTTTTTTTCTCTCCCTGGCCATGAGTCTATTCTACAGAGCATCCAACATCATATCCCTCTCCTCAAATTTTTTCTTTCTTTTTTATTAATTATACTTTAAGTTCTGGGATACATGTGCAGAATGTGCAGGTTTCTTACATAGGTATACATGTGCCATACTGGCTTGTTGCACCCACCAACCCGGCATCTACATTAGCTATTTCTCCTAATGCTATCCCTCCCCTACACACACACCCACCCCTCGACAGGCCCCGGTGTGGGATGTTCCCCTCCTTGTGCTCATATGTCCTCATTGTTCAACTCCCACTTGTGAGTGAGAACATGTGGTGTTTGGTTTTCTGTTCCTGTGTTAGTTTGCTGAAAATGATGGTTTCCAGCTTCATCCATGTCCCTGCTCGGCCTCTCATGCAATCACATTTTGTCACAGTCTCCCCCTACTTCCTGGGTTTACAACAATTGCCTTTGTAATTAATATAATTTAAAGAAATTTGTACGTAAATCCTTAGGAGAATTCCTGACAACTGTGATAGAATAAATCCCTAGAAGTGGAATAACTGCATCCAAGGCTCTTAAGACATTGTATAGTCTTGAACTTTGAAGTCAGACATTGATATAAATCTCTGCTGTAGACCTTCCCTATGACTTAGATAAGTTCCACATCCTTCTGGATCCTTAAGTCTTAACCTTTGAAATGGGAGAGTAATATTTACCTCAGAAGAATATTAAAAATATTAAGTGATATGATATTTTAGCTCTAAACCTTTTTAGCTGTGTAACTTGGACAAATCAATAAACCTCGGTGTGCTTCAAAATCCTTCTAGGTAAATAAGAATGCAATACAACTACCTGCCTCGCAGGGCAGCTGTAGAGATTAAATGAATTCATGTATACGTAAAGCACATAGCACAGTGCTTGACATGTGGCATGCACTGTAGGATATCTATAAAGTGTGTAACACTATGCTTAATGTATGGTAATTTCTCAAGAAAAGGATAGTCTTTTTGTTTGTTTGTTTGTTTTGTTTTTTGCTTTTTTTTAGATGGAGTCTTGCTCTGTTGCCCAGGCTGGAGTGCAATGGCTCAATCTTGGCTCACTGCAAGCGCCGCCTCCTGGGTGCATGCCATTCTCCTGCCTCAGCGTCCCCAGTAGCTGGGACTACAGGCGCCCGCCACCACGCCTGGGCTAGTTTTTTTGTATTTTTAGTAGAGATAGGGTTTCACTGTGTTAGCCAGAATGGTCTTGATCTCCTAACCTCGTGAATTCTGACCTCGTGATTCGCCCACCTTGGCCTCCCAAAGCACTGGGATTACAGGCATGAGCCACTGTATCCGGCCAGGATAGTGATTTTGATACTGCCCAAAAAGCTGTGCAAATTATGCTTCCACCAGCAAGCAGAATGCAAGATTGTGCATTTCATTTTATCCAACCAACACCAAGTTTAACAGTTGAAAAAAAACTGCAAATTTAAAAGGCAAAATGTCAGAATATTGTTTTAGTTTGTGTTTATGTGATTATTAGAGAGATTAGTTTTTTAAATATTTGTTGGCCATTTCTACTTCTTTTACGTGCCTAAGTAAGTCCATTGCTTTTGATTATTTTATTTATTTATTTATTTTTTTTGAGACAGGGTCTCATTCTGTCACTGGAGTGCAGTGGTACAATCTCAGCTCCCTGCAAACTCCGCTTCCCGAGTTCAAGAGATTTTCCTGCCTGGCCTCCCAAGTAACTGGGATTTCAGGTGTGCACCACCACACCAGGGTAATTTTTGTATTTTTAGTAGAGATGGAATTTCACCTCACTGGCCAGACTGGTCTCGAACTCCTGACCTCAGGTGATCCACCTGCCTTGGCATCCCAAAGTGCTGGGATTACAGGCATGAGCCACTGCACCCAGCTTCATTGTTAATGTTTCTTTTTTTTTGAGATGGAGCCTCGCTCTGTTGCCCAGGCTGAAGTGCAGTGGCACGATCTTGGCTTACTGCAAGCTCCGCCTCCCAGACTGACTCCATTCTCCTGCCTCAGCCTCCGGAGTAGCTGGGACTACAGGCGCCCGCCACCACGCCTAGAGAATTTTTTGTATTTTTTTACTGGAGACAGGGTTTCACCGTGTTAGCCAGGATGGTCTCAATCTCCTGACCTCGTGATCCGCCCGCCTCGACCTCCCAGAGTGCTGGGATTACAGGCGTGAGCCACCGCGCCCGGGAATGAGCCACCGCGCCCGGCTGCATTGTTAATTTTTCTATTGAATGATTCACATTTTCTCATTAAAGTTTTTCTCTGCATATGAAGAATAATATACACGTTTGTCTCATCTGATGCAACTCCCCCAGTTTTGTCATTTAAAAAAAAATTGATTTACATTTTTGTGTACAGATTTAAAAAATACAACATCCTTAAAATGTTCAATATATTATAGGTGATTTTTTAAAAATATATATTCCCCATTTAGAGTTGATTATTATTTGTTTATGTTAGATATACCATGTTGATAACACATAATGCATCTTCCTCAAAATAGTAATTCTAAGGATAGGGTAAGAGTAAATCAGAAACTGGGAGCAGGGAGGCTTTTCAAATTAAATCAGCCTCTCCCAAGATTCTGAAGGATTCCTTCTTGAAGGAGAGATCCCACAGATTGTAAAGCAACGTAGTGTAGAACTGGATGTTACTCAAAAGGCATGTCGTACATGGTAGTGATGTATATGCAGAAGAAAATCAGAAAACTACTGAGCAATTGTTGATTTTTATATATCAAATTTGTCAAAAACCAAGGGAAGTGTTAACCATGTTAACTATGAGTGCAGTTTTGTCAATTTCTCTGAGATATTTTTTGTTGGCATTTTTTGAATTTTTATGACTTTTACACTTATTATTTATGTTTTAACCTTCAAGGTCTCATTGCTTTAGGTACAGTCATGCATTGCTAAAGGATGGATATGTTCTGAGAAATGTGTCATTAGGAGATTTCCTCACCTTGCAAACATCATAGAATGAACTTACATAAGCCTAAATGGCATAGCCTACTCCACAGCTAGGCTAGATGGTGTAGCCTATTGTTCCTGGGCTGCAAACCTGCACAGCATGTAACTGTATTGAATAGTGTAGGGAACTGTAACTCAGTGGTAAGTATTTGTGTATCTAAACAGATCAAAACACAGAAAAGGTATAGTAAAAACACTGCATCGTAATCTTATGGGACCACCATCCTATATGCTGTCTGTTGCTGACCAAAACATTATGCAGCACACGACTGCATGGCAGCAACTTGGCTAAAGTCCTTTCATTCAACATTGGTTTCTTATAAGGTTGATGAGAAAATTAAAAACAAAACAAAGCAAACAAACAAAAAAAACCCTGGCAAGGGCCACTGTCTGCGTGGAATTTGTACATTTTCCCCATGTTTTTGTGGGTTTTCTCTCGGTACTCCAGTTTCCTCCCACATCCCAAAGGTTTTCCCCTTCCATGAACTGAGCTGTCTACATGAGCCCAGAGTGAGTGAATGCAGGTGTGTGTGAGTGTGCCCTGTGATGGTATGGTGGCCTGTCCAGGGCTGGTTCCTACTTTGAGCCATGAGCTGCCAGGATGGGCTCCAGTCACACACAACCGTAAAGTGGAATAAGCAGATTGGAAAATAAATGAATGAATAAATAGAAATCATTGTAAAATAAAAATTCATAAAGTCTATGATAATCATATAGATGCACAGCAATAAACAGTGCAGTATGACAGGGCTCAGCAAACTGCCCAGTCTGTGATTGCTGGGGTTTGAACAAAATGCTGGTAGGAGGTGCTCCTTACAATGTTCACTCGGAAAGCATTTATTCCTTGATTTATACCACTATGACCACTGTTACTCACTGATTCACCAAAACTTGAGTAAATTCCTATCTTGTTTTGATTAATCTTTTGTAAATGGATGTATAGCACACATAGCACACATTCATTTCAATGTTTAATATTAGTAGTCTATAGAAGTTTGGTGATGTTTTGTGACCAGAAATACATCATAGTATTTTTTTTTTTTAAGAGATGGTGTCTGCCTCTGTTGCCCAGGCTGGAGTGCAGTGGCGCGATCTCGGCTCACTGCAAGCTCTGCCTCGCAGGTTCACGCCATTCTTCTGCCTCGACCTCCTGAGTAGCTGGGACTACAGGTGCTTGCCATCACACCCAACTAATTTTTGTATTTTTAGTAGAGACAGGGTTTCACCATGGTAGCCAAGGATGGTCTCCATCTCCTGACCTCGTGATCCTCCCGTCTCAGCCTCCCAAAGTGCTGGAATTACAGGCATGAGCCACCATGCCCAGCTGACATAGGATCTTAATTCTTTCTTACATCAATTAGCCTGTGGGAAAATTGGATTTGTTGTATATCATTTCACTTAAAAGTCACAGTTTACAAAAAATTCCAATGACATTGAGGACTTCTATATATCTCTGCAGTTTTAGTTTTATCTTTCACTCGAGATTCTCCATATTTAAGTAGGGGAGTCACTCATTCATACTTGTTTTTATAATTGATATAATTGGTCTTCTTTCTGCCATCATGTTAACTGTTTCCCAGTTTTATTATTTCTTGTTTTTTAGTGATTTTTTTCACTACATTTCTTGCCAGTGTGTACTATGAATTCTTTGATTTTTTTTTCTCAATGAGTTTGCTGTTCTCAATGCTAAAGTGAGTCGTCAAAGACATTGTAGAAGGTAATCTTAAAGACTAAGAAGAACTCCAGTATTGCCAGGTGGACTTTTCATTGTGAAGACTCAGGATAATGAGGGGGGAATGTGAATTGAGAGGCACCAAAGCCAGCTTCGATAATTATCAAAGTCAGAGAATTTCCCAGTAAACAAAAAGGAATACTAGGGAGTGAGATGGAAGGAGTTTAGAAAGCAGAGAGCCAGAAAGCTGGATATTTGGTGGCGATGTTAGGGGTGTAGAGATTGTTTTGAGGCAGCTGCTTTGCCAGTTGGTTGAGAAACCAAGGTACCAAAAGAGAGAAAAATCAGTGAAGCCTATGTAAACAGTTTTGCTATTGAGCAGTTTTGCTATCGATCTTGAAAATAATCCTTTTTTAGCATTTCTGAGGTGACTTTTGTTGAGATTTTAATATTTCAGTTAATTTTGGTTGTTAGAGTCGTATTTAAATAAAATAATTCTGATACTGAATGTACAAGACAATTTAGCTTTATTGGTTAGCATAGGGTTCTTTACCAATTACATTTAAAAAATGCTAATCAGAAAATGTGCTGGTTTCTTTTCATTAATTTTTTTGTTATATAATAAGCTCTTTTATTCTTTAGATTTGGGTCTTTCTTCAACTTGGAAAATTTGCCATTGTGTTTATGATCATTACTTCTGGTGAAAAATAGCAGTTTTCAATATTGTATATTACTTCCCAGGTTGTCTTCCTCATTTTAGTAGTTCAGAACACCTCTTGTAGAGTCAAATCACTCTAAGGTCAAATTCTGCCTATGCCACTTTTTAGCTGTGTGATCTCAGGCAAATTTAAAAACATACCTTACATTAGAGTTTCCTCATTCATTCATTGGGGATGAAAACCATATTTATATTATGGAACTGCTATAAAGATTAAAATCAGTTATGTAAAATATTTTGCTCAGAAACAGGCACATAGTGAGTGCTGAATGAATTAATCGTTACCTTTATAATCCCTGAATTATAGTTTCTGATTTCTGGGTTACTGTCACATAGTTGTTTTTCTTTACATTTTCTGATTTTTGCACTGTTGATTCTGCTCTTTGAAACTTCTAAGATGATTTTTAATTCTTCTAGTACAGTCTTTGGTATGATCTGCATTTTTCCTCATCTAGCTTACTTTGATTGCTGCCTGCCTCTTGAAATTCTCAATTTTTGTCTTCATCTCTGTTTTACCGCTTACCTTCTGTCTCTTATGTAGTGGATTCCAAGTTATTTTAGACCTTATTAATGGCATGCAACTCATGATTTTTACATTTTATAGGTTTCTTGAATTAAATCCTCCCCAGAATATAATAATCTTCTGTAATTTGAGGGCTGTATTCTCATCTTTCTTTCGAGTTACAATTTTTCCATCAGCTAAATGTACTCCTCCAAACTCAACTCCATAGTTCAGTTGGCTCATTTCTAAAATAATCTTCTGACTGGGTATTTGCATGGGAAAATTAAACTGTTTTCTAATCATCTTATGGGGCATCCAGTTGATGTTACTAAACACCTTCGCTAAGATGATGATAGGGTTAGTGGGATAATTGCATTAGCCTTGCAGCCACCCTGCAGTTTCAGTTCTTTTCTTCCCAGTGTTTGGTAGAGTGGGACTTCTGAGAGTTTGCTAGTGTTTTGCTTCCAGTTTAAGACTAGGTTTGCCTAGGACTTTCCTTCTAACAGTCCATTGTCTTTGCCTGGTCTCGTTTTAGGTATTTATAAAACTTTGGTCATCTCACTGGGATTCTTACAAGATGGTAGTTCAAAACTGTAGGTGTACACTGAGTTGCCTGGGGAGCTTTAAAAAATATACTGATGCCTGTGTGCTCCACGTGCAAAATGTCTGATTCAATAGGCCTGGAATGTGGCCTGGGAGTTTGTATTTTTAAAGTATCTCAGGTAATTCTGCTGTACAGCCAGCATAGGGAAACTGTATTTAAAGGAGGAGTTTGTCACCAGTGATCACATTTAAGTTTTATCCAGAAATTCTCATAACTTTCATTTCTCCACTGAAACTCAAAAAAGTTAGGAGGGAAAAAAATAAATGTGTATAAAAACTAATAAGCTATTAAAAGTGAATAGAAAACACTAGCAAAGGAATATTGTAAGATGACAAAAATTAAGTGCAGGGAAGTGGGATTTTATGTTCAGACTTACAAAAAGCAGAAGGTAAAAGCAAAGAAAATTATTAAAAATGAATATCAACTAAGATAACTGAAGAAAATAGAATAGTGCAGCAGAATATTTACCATTCATGAATTTGTCTATCAGAGGATTAAATGAGATAAATCCCAGTTGCAATGGAGAGTCCAAGGGTTAACAGGCCTACTCAGGAGCAAATGGGCCCCTTTGGGCCACAGGGTCTAGATTCTGTGCCCTCTCAAGGCCAAGGTTCAGAGCAAGGACTTCTTTAAGGTTCATTTCCTCAGCCGGAGCCTCAGGGTAGAAAACCCTTCAGTCATCACTCCTGTGTATCTTTAGATTTGTTGAAAGGGCTCCAATTAACTCTGGGTAGCTTTTGCTGATTATCCCTGCAGCCCTGTTATCATGCAAAGCTGCAGCCCAGAGAGATAGGACTGGCGTTTCCCCTCAAACTGAGGACTGCTCAGAAACTGACTTCACAATTTGATTTGAAATTATTTCAAGAATGAATGGATTCAAGACTTTGCACGTATACGAATTATTTTTTCCGTAAGGTGTTTAAACATATAAACTTAATTGTCAGCATAATTATTACAGCACCTGGCATCAAGTGCTGCAGATATTGGTGTACAGAAAATATTTTCTCAATTTTATTGTTGCATTACATTGAGCTAAAGTATAGGGGTTATATTGCTTCCTCAGGTAAAATGACAAATAATAGTAATATTATTTATTATTTGCTATAGTTTGGCAAATGAATCGATAATAATAAGAATCTTCCAGATGACCCAAATAAATCTACATTTATGTAAAGAAAAAGACATTTTAATTTATAATTATATACTTTATATAATTATAAATAAATATAAAAATAATAATATAGCTTTTGCCACTAAAATTGTTTCAGTTTTTACATACAACGGACTTTATTTTTTTTTTTTACCTGAATGAAGTAGGTTTCATACTGAAAACATGTCTCTAATTTTTACCTCTTTTCCATGGCTACAAGTAATAATTAGTGACTCTCAATTCTACTGGTCATAAGGTGATTCTCAGATTATTTGTAAAATGCAGATTTTCGGGCCACTCACACATGATTCTGTATATCTGGGCTAGTATTTAGCAATTTGCATTTTACCTAATGCTCCAGTTGGTTTCTTGGAAGGTTTATGAATCACATATTGAAAGACACTAGTGTAGAAGAGTGGTCAGGTTAGACGGGAATACTTTCACCGGCTAGGCTTGCAACTATCCCTGCCTTATTCCTGCTTCTGGTTCTGTGTTAACTTTGCTGCCAGAAAAATGCCAAGGCAAGTGAAGAAAGAGGCAGTGTCAGTAGGACTCCTGAACCGCAAGCATGGTGCTTCTGAAAGTTCCCAGGAGAAAGGAAGTAAGAATTGGGGATCTTGGTAACATGGATTCTGATTCACTAGGTCTGGGAATATGGTGTTAGATTCTGCTTTTCCAACCAGCCCCCTGCCACCCTGTCATGCCCAATGTAGAAAGGCAAGGAGCTCACTATTTATATGGGAAATGGAAAACAACAACAACAACAATAAAATAAAATAAAATATAAGAAAACCTAATTCTCAATGACAAGATGCCCCTTAGGTTCATATTAGGTGAAAGCAGTAAAATTCATAGGTGAGAGCAGTGAAATTCAATGTAGGAATTATCATTGTAATGTTTTGGTAGAGCCTTACCTGCATGCATTTAAGTTACAAACATTCAACTACACATATTGGAAATGGGTAAGGGATGGAGGAAAAAGTAAAAAAGCAAAAATAAAACAAAACAAAAACCTACAAAAATAATGTCATAGGCAAAGGATGCTATCTAGTACTGAAAATGTCAATTATCTGTTAGCTGGAAAGAAGGTTTGAATAATTTTAGGATTTCCCATCATTGACAAAGAAGTGATACTCATTGTTTGGGTGTCTACAAAAAGAATGAAGATTTAAGAGCCCTGAAGAATCATTGATTTCTGAAAAGTTAGAGGCATACACAAAACCAAATGTACTGTACTTTATGGGCCATATAAAGAGTTGTCGGGGGGG